>NW_008708400.1:3977365-4090026 GCF_000327385.1 Lottia gigantea
ATACGAAACTAATGAAGTAAGGAAACAAACAATAGGTATTCTAAGATATACATTTCGTATCAATTTCTTTTGATGTTCCCACCTTTTCCCGCCATATGTGTTTTTGTGCAGTCTGGTTCCAATCTATTATCAATAAGAGTCGGTTCTGTTTTGTTGGTCTTACGAAACTGTTCTCCAAAACAATCATGTTTCAGAGATCCGTGGTTACCTCATACACTGAATCACAATACAATTTCTACTAATTCTAGAAATAAAAGTGTACATAGCTTATTCTCAGACAGTCCTATACTAGAATACTAGTTTTAAAAATGACTAATATAATACCGAAATTAAAACCGAAGCGCACTTGAAGGCGTTCACACTTTTCATCACGCAAAGTAGTCAAGCGCTTTTTTTCACTATTTGATAGGACCATACTTAATATAATATTAACATAACATCAAAGTGACTCTGTCCTGGCCTCGGAAAATTAAAATGGCTTCCAGAGTAGCAATTATGTGTCGGACTACAGCTCATCGTCGTGAGCCAACTGAATTTCAAACTAGAAACCATCCATGAAGCATGTTTTGTCAGAAATTTAAACTATGAAAAAATATTCTGTATTCGAGACATGTATCTGAGAGCAGTTTTAGTCTAGAAAGAACCGACAGAAGTTCCGTATTCTATTAGATAATAACAAGTAAATTGTTATTTCACACCTTTATTTTATAGGGTGCATAACATTATTAAATATTTTCAAAAACTGTTTACATACAACTGAAGAGTTTCCAAATGTACCCAGTTCCGGCTCTTGATATTTGAGTTAAAGTTACAATATGGTTAAATATCAAGTGCAAGGGTATAAACTAATCAAAGAGTGCTTGGTAGGAATCTTGTGAAACAAATTATCAGGCAACTACATGTACCATCACAATTGTGTAGAGATTGTTTCCAGATCAGCCTAAACCATCTATATCACGATCTTTAACGACCGAGTCTCCTTAATTAGACTAATTGAATTTGCAAAAGGCAAATAAAAGTGAGTTTTTGTTAAATATATTCCCTGTTCATCGATTGAAACCCATTTGTCAGGATGGTTTGCATCAATGCTTTACTGAATAGTTTTTTCTAGTGATAATTAATATTTCTGAAATAGAAGCAGCCTAATATTTCATTTTCTTTATTTTCAACAGAAATAGTTTACAATGTATTATAGTATATAATGTATTTCTATCGAGTAATTTATCTATGTAATAACTAGTTTTTCTATCTATATATCTTTGACATCTGGTAGAGAGGTGATGGGTGGCTCGGTACCTGACAGATCACATGACGTCATCAGGGGTCAGTATACTGGTAATTGAGCACTGTTTATGGAAGAGATGATAGAGAAAATAGCAACCATTTTATCGTAAAAATAGAATTTTGATTCACCAGCTGTTGCCAACATGTGCCTTAATGGTAATCTTTATAGTATGCATGTTTCCAACCAATTTTCATTGTTCGAGGTAATAAAACCATTATTTTTACGTAAGTTTTGAAGATGTGATTTAGAGGGTGAGGCCACCAAGTAGTAACATCTTTTTCGAATTCCCATTGCACTTTTCAAGACCTGAAATTCGGTATCATGGATAACAGGACCATCGCAATACATGATAACGATCAATTGCCTTTTCACATCTTAAACAGCTCATGAAACCTTTCAGAATTAAAATTCCGTCGTCATGTTCTTTGAAACAAAAGCTTACCTTATAGCTTAGTTTATTATAGACAATATTATTTTGAAATATATCGTTCAGACACTTTGGATACATTGCATTTCCACCAAAAGGAATAAAAACGCATTCATGGTGGGCTAATATAAATAATCGCATACATGATACAAGACAAGTGAAACAAGTAACCTTCACATTGTATTATTCAACCTTACTCCAACCCACAATAGATTCCTCTCTTTTAAATGGCGGTCTG
This sequence comes from Lottia gigantea, assembly GCF_000327385.1. Taxonomy (NCBI): domain Eukaryota; kingdom Metazoa; phylum Mollusca; class Gastropoda; family Lottiidae; genus Lottia; species Lottia gigantea. The sequence continues at coordinate 3,979,316 of NW_008708400.1, forward strand.
TAAGTTTCTATTGTTGGGAACTACTGGGACTTCTATGTAAATTGTTAAACCCCCGATATGCACTTACGGTCTTGTTTGCTTAGGGCTGATTTATAAACCGACGTAAAGTGAGACGGAAAATACACTTAATTTACAAACATTTTTCTGCCCTGTTACATAGGAGAGGTTGAAATGCATATATCTTTAATTTTGGACACAAATTTTATGATAACCAAAGAAATAAAGTCACTAGCCTTAAGTAAAATGGTATGAGGACAAAAAACCTAAATGCCACATACTTTGTGAATTCATGCATACTCTTGAATTCTATTTATTGGCAGCAATGAATAGTGTAGCACATGGAAATATATCTAGTGAAATGTATCTTTTATTTATCTAAGAACAAATGTTATTATTGTATTCTCTTCAAGCTCAAGTGTTGTATTTTAAAGGTCTTACTTCCAAATCGAAATTATATTTCGAATTTGAGCTCGACAATAAAGAGTTGTCAACATAGCCATCAGTTTAATCTCAAAATAAGATCGATGCAGTCTGCTGAAATCAATAATAATTATCTGGGATTGCTTACTTCGGGAGAACCATATATCTCTTACTTCTGTTGTTATTTGCATGTCGTGGCGTTTATGAAGTAACTTTTTCGTGCCCAAAATTTATCTCTTTACGTTAAAATATACCCATCTTTAGTAACATCCGTTCGAAAGTCTGGGAATTGTTTTCTTAAGAGTGTAGCTAGATACCAAAAATCTTTCGAAGTTTTTTCACACAATGATAACAAACAGCATTTTAAAGCATTCTTCAGACAAATTGTCTAAATAGTAGCCAAAAGGCTGTTTAAATTTAGATTAAATTCCACTAAAAACCATAGTTTATTTACAAAATAATGAAATCAAAATCAGACATTCTACAAAAAGGAAGTGGGATCTAGAAAGTTCAATCTAATAATTTGATCTGTGTGAATCAGTTCATTCTAATCACGATACCTGGGAAATGTACACAAACGCAACATCAAGCCGACTTCCGGTCCGAGTCGCTATTATCCAGACCAATGTGGATTATTGATATGCTAAGGTTATTGAATCTGGTAAACATTGACTACATATCCATTTGGCGGCAAAGTCGTTAGAAATGGCAGCTTTAGGAAAGCAGCAGTCGGTCTGTCACGTCACGAGAGAAGATGCTTGCAAGATGAATGTATATGTCAGAGTTCATTACATCTGAATGAGGCGGGAAGTCAGCATTCTTGCAGCTCTGTTCGTGTGATATATAGGAAGCCACGGTTTAATAAGATGATCATATAGAACGAGAAATATATAATGAGTTGGCGTCTATATTATTATCAAATCAAGGTCGACTTCCACCACCCGAGATGGGAAACCTTAAGAAAACCCCATTTTGTCGTCATTATTCGACATACCATTGGAGTCAATCGTTTTCAGCGGCAGGGACAATTTATATATACATGTATAGGCCTATAGGAAATTTTTGTTTTAAATAGTTAATAGGAACGTTTTACATACGTTCTTCCTTAAAGGGAGGAAATTTTCTTCAATGTTATATGACCATTGAAGCTACTTATAAAAATTTCTTAAATCCAATTAGTGTCGTAAGCATTTGAGATTATCAAAACGGTTATGATGACACATGGTAACCCTGATAAGTCTTTGGAATACATGTACTTTAATTCGAAGCATTGCACGGATGTACAATAAGTACCTTTGATTAAAATAGTATTGTCCTTTTGACTGGTTTCAGTCCCCCATGATTCTGAATCTCCCCCCTGCTTGCCACACCTATCTGAATACTCTTTTCTAGTCTCATCGACGGACCCTTCCTTCCCTCGTCACTCTGCTCCTAAATTACTCTCCTGTCTCACATCTTCTTCCTTTGTTAGACTCTTCCTTGGCTCCAATACCTCTTTCTTTCCTACCCCTTTCTGCTGTCTCCGCTTCATTCATCACTACTGTCTCTTCTTCGTCCCCTCTCCCCCTCGTTTATTGTCTCCTCATATTTTACATCTTCTTTTTCTCTTCGGTCGTTTCAACCTCTCCTTTGTCCCTTTTTTCCCTACTTCCCCCCGACTTTCTTTTTTCACCCCTTGACACTCCTTCGTACCTCTTTAATGGTCATTTTCTGTACACTATCTGCTTCGGGTTTTTTTGAGCGGTTTCGCAGTTTATGATATTTCCTATGATATGTTAAAATTTGTCACGACAAATAAAATTGTGAATTTTCATCATAATGTTTTCCTAATCTAGTATTATTTAGCAACGCTCGATGGTCTCTCCAAAGAACTATGGATCATTTCGTCTAGAATTAATTAGATCCATGGTATCTTATTTTACAATGTGATTATTTATTTTGACGTCATTTGGCTCGATCAAGAGTCATATTAAATGCGAATGAAAATTTCAGTCGATTTAACAAAACTGAAAGTTGGTCTGGAAGTTGTTTATCAAATTTTTCAATGTAATAAACTATAATTCCAATGTAAGAAAACCTCTTTGTCCTTGATACACTTTCAAATGCTATAACCTCTTTTCAACAGCCGAATAATAGTCGACCTACAGAGTTGCAAGACTACCTTGAAAAGTTCAAAGTTCATCGATGATATTATACACCTTATTATAACTGATCAAATTAGAAAGAAGAAGTAAAAGGTAAGGTTGGCCCAGTGACATTTTATATTTTGGCACTGGGTGTAATCTATAGTACTCTCAACCTGACCAGGCATCTGGATTAATCGTCTTGACTTTTTAATATGGAGAATCGCCTAATCGCATGTATTCATTATAATAATTATTCCTTACGTCCTTCTGGCTTGACATCAACCGCTTCCAGCTAATTTATATTTTTTTGCATTTAGCTGCATTGATAAAATCGATTAGTCAAATATTCGAATACTTTCGTTACATATCTATATAATTTAAATCAACTTCCCAATCCGTTTTATAGCGCTCATTGCAAGTAAGTTGACTACCGGTGATGCCAAAGTCACCTATCATGAACTTTTATCGTAGTTACTGCTTGAGCAGACACAATCACAAATTTCCAAGGCGCATCCGTGGTAAACTCTTGACTCTTGAGCGGTATCCGCCGCAGTCAAATCGTCTAGTTACATAAAATAGAATAACCTACCAAATATTTGACAGGCACAGTATTTGACGTATCTTTTGGCACCAGATGTAACCTAACTGAAGTCTAGATAGTTCTTTCATATTTATTATTCTAGGGAATTCAGTCTTATTTACATTCCCTTCCTCTGTGATCTTCAGAATCAGAACAAACATTCATACAGTCCCGAAAGGCAGTGGCTATACTATTGTTTGAAAAGACAAATGAAGGCAGAAGGTTATCGATGGAATTAGATTGAAAGATACTTTGTAAGTCTTGGATAACGGTTACACACTGAAGATTAAAAAGTATATTCTTCATTTATTTGAATGGTAGACAATAGGTTCTGAACAATATGCATCCACTTCATTAAATGCGTATATGCTTTAGAACAGACTTTTTTACTGAGAACGGTGAAAAGAGTGTTCAAAAGATTTTACCAACACGTCACAACCTCATGTGAAAAAAAAGGGGGGGGGGGTCACAAAAATAAACTTTCAATTTCAAGACCTATTTATTATATAATATCATACATCGTTGTGAAATATACCCAATTATATTGAAATTCCAGCGGTTAAATACATATAATTAGCACCATAACTAATCAATCCCAACGCGAAACAAGAGAAAGAATCAAAATGGCTCTATAAGTAGACAATGGTGAACACGAGATTGTAATGCAAAAAATTCACAACGAAAAAAAATCTTTCTGAAATATATTGATTTTGAAAACAACAACTGTTTTTTTTTAATAAATCTAAATCAGAACCATTATAACGTTGTATCGTTCCATAAACCTTTACATCCATTGCACTACAACTAACAGTATATAGCACTACAAATTTTCATTTTTAGCTAGAGTTACATGTTTTTCGCTTTCCAGAAGTAAATAAAGTTTCAACAAAAAGTTCCACATAGCTTCAATGGGAATTCAACGTAATGTTACAAACAAACATAACAATTTTTAGAGTGTTCCGCAGTATTTCCAAAGCTGGAATGGTAATACAACTTCGTACAAGCAAGACAATTGCGTCAATTAAAAATCTTTCCCAAAGAATGGCATCGAGAGTAAAGGTTGTATAGTAGTGGACTCCTCCAAAGAGTGGTACTGGTACTACAAAAGACATATAATTTGGCCTAATATGGCTTTCTTGTCACAAAATAAAAATCATTCGAACTATTCTTCATATCATTCTAATTATTCTTCAAATCATACAAACTATTCTTCAAATCATACAAACTATTCTTCAAATCATACTAACTATTCTTCAAATCATACAAACTATTCTTCAAATCATACTAACTATTCTTCAAATCATACTAACTTACATACAAACTATTTTTCAAATCATACTAACTATTCTTCAAATCATACTAACTATTCTTCAATAGAATTTGTACAAATCTAAAATCATATAACTCCAAGTAAATATACTGGTTTGAATTCATCTGCATAGGACTACACCTTTAACTATAATAATATCAAATGGTCAGTCATTCAAAACATCCATTGAAACAAATTATATATAAACAATGTAAACGAAATAGAATGATATAAAACAAACATGGAATGGGTTTCTTTATCGACTTTCTAAGGATGATCATAAGTTTAATCTTAACATGTTTTTAGAAATTTGATTGGTCACTACACAGAGATCACGATACGATTGGTTAATATAGCATTAATAATATATGTCAAAACGAGCAGAAAGTAAAATGCAAACTTGTGGATATAACTGGACGACTAAAATAGAGTAATCGCTCTTACATCAACCAAACAAAATGACAAAATGTATACAATTCTATAGAATAGGGTATCTTTATGAAGACTTAAGGGAGCAGGCTCCTACCCTCAATAAAGGTTATTAGACAGCAGCCGGAAAATATGGCTGGACAATGGTAAGGAAAAAGAAGAAAAACATCGTTATCATAGGCAAAATAATGGTTGGCACGATTAGAACTTATTTATAATATCATGGAAAAATATGATATAGGTTAAAATCTAAAAATGTGACCGAGATCAGATAAGTAACATTTGAGAACGACAAATTTGCATCTTGCATAAGATTAATTATTGCTTCAAGAATTTTAAGTCGCGTAGGCTTTACAATTTAAATAAAGATAGCTTGCCAATCAAGGTAACATACACCCACTATCAGCTGTCATCAGGTTTCATCAAGATCGGACAAAGTCTATCGTGAATATCAGGCCTACAAGCAAAATTAGACGCATTAAATCAATTCAAGGGCAATAACTAAAAAACCGTTCATCCAATTATTACCATTTTGAACTTGAGATCTCATCAATTTATACATGCATACCAAGCATCACCGAGATCAGATAAAAACTGCAACCTTTATCATGACTACAAGCCAAATTTGAAGCGAAGAATGCCACTTCTGGTGACTATAAATGGATTTTAGTGATAAAGTTAAATCAGCACAAAACTGATCTGAACACAAAAAGGTCAATATCCAATGAAGGTTTTAAGTGAAAACATTCCTAAATATAGTTCACAAACAATTTCACTCATGACCAAAATATGATAACCTAGGACCAACAAATGTTATTGATATTGAATAAAATGTCATTAACATAGTCCAAAGATGGTTCTCTCATACTTATCGACTTAGGGTCGACCTTTGTGAAAATAATAACCATCAGGGGTCAGATAAGCAAGTGTCGGGCTATAGTTGGCCCAACAACTATTTCAAGGTAACATTATGTTTGTACAAATTATGTATTCTACTACCCCTTTTCAATCATGATCGAGATTGCATCGAATAATTAAACAATCAAAACATTAACAAATTACATATGATATACTGTTTTGTTATTGAGCTACAATGACATCATTCAGTCTTTGGTGTTTTATTGGAACAATCATATTGTGAAAATAAACTCTACAAAGCTTTACAAATTAGTCCTGAAAACGTAAGTTTTTCATGATATCCTACCAATAATCATTGCATCAACAATTTCCCCTTTCTTAATAATAGTTTGACTGTCTGATTTTGGAGGTAACATCAGCAAAGAATTAGCAGAGCTAAGACTCAGTAAACGACTGCTGATTTGGTTCCCAGTGCTAACTGCCAAAGGCAAGGGTTCCCCATCTTCCCACGAGAGAACAGCACGATGATACTCTGGCCTTGCATCTAATCTGACATCTTGAGAGATCCTGGCTTTGATGACTGTTCTCTTAGGGTTTGGTGACCCAATCATCTTATGGTAAGAGGGTATGACATAGAGGTTACATGTGACTAGAGCAGAGACAGGGTTCCCTGGAAGACTGAAAAACAGTTTCTTTTTACCACAATGCTGCATTGTAGCAAATGTGGTAGGTTTTCCTGGTTTCATAAATACCCTGGCAAAATGAATAGTAGCTTTAAAATCTTTCTCAAGAACTTGCTTCACAAAATCCTTCTCGCCCATTGAAACACCACCAGTTGTGACAATCACATCAGCAACTTCCAATGATTTCTTCATGAACTGTAACAATCCATCGGGAGTGTCAGGAGCAATACCAAGATCTCTAGGATTCACACCAAAATCTTTCAGCTGAGACAACAATGCTGTTCTGTTGCTATCTCGAATCTGGCCTTCTTTCAACTCCTGTCCTGGTTCTACTAGTTCATCACCTGTCGACATTACACCAACAACTGGAAGAGCATAACATGAAACCAATGTTACACCAACAGTTGCCAAGAGACCAAGTTCAGCTGGACCCAATCGTTGACCTTTGGAAAGTACTTGTGACCCTTGAGCAATATCTGATCCAACTCGACGAATATCTTGATCAAGCTTTGGTACTAACATCAACTTAATTTCAAGCTCAATTTTACCATCTTCAGAATACTTGGTTAGAACTGTATCCTCAACTTGAATAACAGCATCAGCACCTGGTGGAAGAGGGGCACCTGTATTGATTCTCATGCATATACCAGGACAAACTTTTGACTTTGGCATATCCCCTGCAGTTGAGCCACCAATAACAGTTCGTAGACCATCACCATCAGCAGCAACAACAGCATAACCATCTTTGATGGAAGCAGGAAAAGGAGGAAGAGCATCTTTGGCGAAAATATCTTCGGCTAAATATCTACCCAAGGCCTCAGTGATACTCACAGATTCGGTTTTCATTATTTGAGAATGTTCTAATACTATTTTTAAGGCCTCTGTGACTGAAATAAGAGGATATGGTGACTCTCTTGCACGATAGGCAACTGGTGCTGCATCAACACTGCTTGAAGGTGAATCTCCATAAGAATGACGTTTATCACCATGATTTTTATGATGATGATGACCATGCTGGTGACCTTGTTTACCAGTGGAATGACAATTTTCTTGAGAATGAGTTCGATGATGGTCAGGAGAATGAGAATGATGCGGAGAATGATGACCACCTCGTTCTCCATGTTGGTGCTGGCTTCCTCTCTCACCATGTTGATGATGGTTTCCACGATCACCATGATGGTGATGGTGATGATGATTGCTATGATCTAACTGGGGAACATGATGTTGATAATCATGTGTGTTTCTGTTTCCAGGTGGATAGCTGATCTGTCTCACACCTTCTTCTTGCAATTCTCTGTGCACTTTCGAAACTTGAGGCCTACAACCACGGAGCAGATCAATCGCATGTGGAATACTCGGTGACACGATTCGTAAACATTCTTCTGAACCTTTTGGGCTTCCTGGCAAATTGATGATTAAAGTTGAACCTCTTATTCCGCAAACTAATCTTGACAACATGGCTAATGGTGTAATTAACAGGGAACCATTTATCATTGCAATAGCCATTCCAGGAGCTTCTTTTTCCATGATATCTTTTGTAGCCTCAGGAGTTACGTCCCTCTCAGTAAAACCAGTGCCTCCGGACGTTAAAACCAGCTCTAATTTTCTCACATCGCACCAATTTTTTAACGTGTCCGTAATCATCTTTCGGTCATCGGGTACCAATTCTTCGTAAGCTACACGACCATGGAATATTTTGTCGCCCTCGATGATTTTTCTGAGGTGCTTGCCCTTTCCTTGATTTCCTCCTTGACTGTCATGATAATATGTGTCACTGATCGTAAGAATTCCAACTTGAATTTCATTGTTCAACCTTTCGTTCGACGCCATGTTTGTTGACATTCGTTGTTCTAAAAATAGATTTATACGGATTATAAATGGAATAGAGACTGTCTTATCAGACTTGAGACCACTCACATAGATCTGAACTCCTTATTTTCGACAAACACTTATCTACTATTATGAGCAATGATATTATGATATATAAAATGAAATAAAACTGTTATTTCGCACATGATTGATATAGACAGTTTATACTGGTGAACAAAAACCTGTAAAATGTGGCTGACTTTTTGTTTACTTTGGCAACTGAATAAATAGACCTAGTTCTCATATCAAACAAAACTCAGGTCGTTTTAATCTAAATTTGAAAAAAAATTAGGTTTTAAATATCGGTCATGAAAACAAGGATATTGGTAATAAGCTTTATTGGTACTTAGTAATATTAAATGCTGGTAGAGTTAATATCCAGTTTTGCGAATACTACTTTGTGGAATCGTCAGCTTAAGTTTATGGGGCTTTTTTTTTTCTTTGGGGGGCGGGGGGAGAGATAAGATTATGTTAAGAATTTACACATCAGATTTAGGAATAATAAAGCTTCTCCCTTTCTGACAACGTCAACTTAAAACCATGGCAATGGTATTCCACAGGATTCTCAATACACATAAATATACATTTTACCTACAACGAGAAAGGTGAGAGAAGGAGCTTATTCCTGTATTTGATGCGTTCATTCGTCTTGTCGAGATTCGATGTATTCAGATATCTTTTCACTGAGAATTTTACATTTCATATCGTAACTAAAAGGTAGCCTATAAATATCTGATTCTACCCAAATAAATCTATGTCAGCAGGTTACTAGAATCTTTCTAAAAATAAATCTAAGAAAGAAATTCAAAACCTCTCTGACTCGTAACTTGAATGTTAAAAATACTAAACATAGAAATGCAAATTAAACATTACTGGTGTGGAACAATCGTTAACTTATTTATCCAGTTATGATATTCTTATTCTTTTCGTGTTGGATTAAGTAAATAACCTCCCCCATTTACTACAGTGTATGCTTGTGTCGCTGTGCCTATAAATTCATAGGCCTACATGTAACCAATATGGTTCACAATAATTCCCTTATATAACTAAATATTTAATAATTTACAACTCGTTCTCATTATCCATGCCAACAAAACATGTAAATCGTCGTTCTTTACTGTGACGTCATTGATTGAAAGGGTTATCGACTCGTGACTTTGGCGCCAAAATGTGCACGTGCTTTTACGTCATAGTTAATGTTTATTATTGCACGAGCTGTCTTTTAAAAATATTTTAGCACAGGTGAGGAACACCTCATTACAAATAAAAAAACATAAAATCTGAGCGCATTTGGTATAGAAAATACGTCACTGTTAGTTTTGGCCTAATCTTAAAGGAACAGGAATAGATTGTGTTTTTGTACCAGTAGCTTAATTGGGTCATTTGGCTGAGAACTATACAACAAGGTTATTGATACCATTATTCGTTAGTTGCATTGCATGGCAATTTAATATATTCCAATAGATCACAAGAGTTGCATAATACAACTCAAAGTTCAAGACTATAATAATGACTAGAACACACAGGCGCCTTTACTTAAAACATGCTGTTAAACAAATTTGTTGAGTAAAACAAATTACATGAGAAGTTCTACTTACGATAAAAAAAAATTTCTACAATTAAAAAAAAAAGGAAAAGGTCAAAGTCAAATTAGCCTACTCAAATATTATCATTGATCCAATTCTATACGAATACAATAGCCTACAGAATACACAATCCTCCACAAAAAATAAGGCTCCGATATTGCTTGATCAAAATGCGGAAATGGAGCCTGGCGTTGGTGTAACAAATGTTACTAAGTAATGTAACTGTAATGAATGTAGGTAGAATGTAGAATGTGTATTAAATAAACATGTCAATTTTACTAATACCTCTCTATAATAAACAACTCTTCTTTTAAATCAACATTTTATTCATGTACAAATCTACATAAAGTACAATCGTCCAATAACGAGGCAATATAAAATTTTTACTATCAGAAGAGATAGATAGCATACATAATGTTTGAGTTTCATGTCTTGCCAATTTTATTATATTTCTTACAGATGTTCATCGGCTTATCTATTTTTATCCTAAAAATTTGACTCCAAAGCATACGCTCCTTTGTTTTAAGTACAGACCCGAAGACCTTCCTTTCTACATTGGAGGGAGAGGATCTTAAACCGGAAGTATCTAACCATGTACTCTCCGTCTATGATATTCTTGTGGGGCAACAGAATTAAACTAAGATTATTCAGGAACAGTAGGCCTACTTCCGAAATTTCCGAACTACGATTTGGTATATTCGACATACATAATCCCTTCAGAGTATGAGTCGTTTCCTGTCTGTTCATTTCGAATGTTATAATTTACTCTTAGATATCAAACAAAATAAAGTAACATTTCAACCAGATTATTATCTTAGACACCATTCTTAAAACAAAACTCTGGCAATCTCGTTTTGTTTCAATTAACTGAGAACGTCGCAAATTCCACCATATTACGGTCTCTATTCCATTAACATGTTTTTAGAAACCAGAACACCTAACAAAACACCAATCTCCGTCTATGGTACCTGATATTAAAATAAAGTTCTAAATCAACCAGGATTGCCATATGGACAGTATTTATTATAATACTGTTTATATAACAGTTAGGGTGAAAATTACTGTTATAATATCACCAATTTATCACCTCATTTCTGACCAAAGCATTCTTGCTTTCTATGTTAGAGAGTTTCCATTTGGTTAGTGTTTCTCTTAAAATTACATCATAATGTAGCATATACAGTACAGATACATCTCCTTTATTGGAAATTCCCCTTGAAATGCTCATTATATTTCAACATCGTTTTAACATCAATTAGCTGTAAATTCCTAGTAGCCTAGAGATCTAGCTAAGATGAAAATTGATTTTTTTTTCAAATCACAAACTAACAGTTATAATGTGTAGGTGACGTTTTGACTGCAGGTAAGCCTAAGATGAGAAAATATTTGTTACAATAGTGAAATTTTGCTAAAATTACGAGTGTTCTCGTAGTGCACAGTTAAAATTATAAATAGACTTTACACTTAAATAGGGGGAAAGATAGTTGCCACCCAATTAAGTGTAGATTAACACCGGTCTATTGGTAAGCTGTTTCACTCTTTTAGGTGCTACGTTATACTTAATAAAGTGTATTATACACACCACGGTGGATCTAACTAAAACGCTACACTATACTTCCTGGTCACTCTAATTAGCGGTGTTAGTAATATAAGAGGGTCCAAAATTACGGTGTACGCTTTACACTGTAAAAGTGTAAATATGCACCAAAATAGCACTGAGAGAGAAATTTATTTTTTCAGTAAATAAACGAAATTACAAAGCATGCATATTATAATTTTGTCTACTGGCTGAAAATATGACATCACATATAAGACAAACACACCATTTTCAAATTCAAAAATAATATTTCAAAAACTCTGCACAGGTTAAATGTGTGAATATATAAAACACAAATCTAGATGCCGTATACATGCCATTATTTATTGATCTTGTTTGTAGAATCCTCAATCAAAATAATTTAGACTTTGCTTTGCTCTGATCTAGCTATCCTTGTCGGTGCCAGATTAAAATGGTGACTGGGTGTATCACGTGAACAGATTGACATACTGGAAAGATTTCAAAATTACTCCGCAAATTATGAGCTAAGAACAACACTTTGAGACCTTTTGAGTTCACTTTACGCTGATAATGGCGCTCATGTAACACCCTTAAATAGTCAATTATCTCTGTTACACTGTAATAGTGTTACTACCTTCTGCAATGAGTAACACTCTACCAGACGAGTGTAAAACTTGCACCGTACCCGTAATTTTAACAGTGTAGTGTATCAGCAATTTTAAATTGTGATACATCTGAATATTGTATAACAAATGTATCCAATTGGCAACAGTATATACATGTAAAGATAAAGTTATGTAATCGGGTCAAAGAACATCTGAGGATTGAGGCGGAATTCCTTGACACTAGTGCCTAGACTAATGAGTCAAGTCTCTTGATCGCAGAGAGGCACTTTTAACTCTGAACTTGGAACTTATTATCTATTTTGAAAGGTTTGAGGTTATGTTTGAATAAGGCGAATCTAAATGTATATTAATTAGAAAGAAAATAATCTAAAATAGTTTAAGTTTCAAAAGGTACACACAAGTTAATGACGTTAATTGAAAAATAATAAACGTCAATGGCTAATTCGCTAACGTCACCTGGCACTTAGTACACAATAAGTTATGAGCGAGTTGGCATAAATTGAGCGAGGAAATGATGTAGTAACAAAACAAACTGCTCGCGGTAATGTCAGTACCTGGTGACCATAGCAACCTATACCTTTATCAAGACTGAATCTGGTTTCTTCTGATTGAAGAGTACCTGTGTTTTCAATCAGCAATAAAGAAAAGAGAAGAAATAGACCGAATACCACTTCAGGCCACTTACATAAATAGATAATGTTTCCTGAAACAGTCTTAAGTAATAGTATATTTCTGATGCTATGCATATTAAGAAGAAAATATGTCCAGAAAACCTACAATAGCGTAGATTTAAAACCAATTTTGCCTTTGAAAATCTACAGCGAACTATAAAATTGTTCACTCTTTTGATCCTTAGTCATATTTTGGCAAAGTGGTGTACAAATGTTGGAAAAATAACAAACATCTTGAAGGTGCCAATGATGATCCGATGTATGTTGCACGTATAACTATAAGCCTATAGTTCTGAGTTAGGGCTGACCGAAATACATTGCCTGAAACTATGATGTCAACTTAACCACCTTTCATCAGATAGTTGATGATATCATGGACTCATTGGTGTTGAGAAATGTTCCCGTTGGCAGTGGAATGTATTATCTTGACAAGTAACCACTTCATAATAACCTTTACCGACCTGGATGCCGATTCTCCACTGACCTAGTCTTGGAGTGTGTTGTACTGGACGGAGCGATGCTGTAACATTACATCATTGAAGTACTATTGGCGTAGCAGTGTGGCCTATACTACAAAAATGAATTCATACAATAAGTTTTAGTGATGATGGTTTACCTGGAATGGAATTTGTAAGAAGGGAGACAACACTTATTAAATTAGACCACTTTAATTACATCAATTAATCGCTTGTAATGGGATAACATTACCAAGAAACAAAAGTATATGATGTACAATGACACACTTGATTTCCACATTGAAAGGATTGCTTGATAATAGTCTTGTATCGACGGTTACATATAGTGAAAGAAAACATACTTTTCCACGAAACAGCCATTTTGTAAGTAAAGAAAGAGATAATAAATTTTGAGAATAAATTCGAGACGAGAGTATAGGACACGAGCCGCAGATTTTTCTGTAGTCTATGTGCTCATGTCGCCTAAATCCATGGAATGATCTAATTTTTCCAGATGCAGACCGTAAGTTTTCCAGCAGTCGTTGAATAGCCTGATGCTTTCAGATTTCGCTAGTAGCAAGATGGACTAAAGAATGTGGATGGCATGATTATATGGCAAGTTGGTATTTTACCTGTATTTTACAAACAATATATCTGCCACTGTATTCCAATTCGAAAGAAGGTTATAGTTTCCACTTGTTTTGTATATCTCTGGAGAATAATGATTATTACAAGCCAATACTTGTCTTTGTTCTTCATAACAATAGCTATCTCAATCATTCTAGACAGTTATATTGTAAATCAAAGAATACTATCTTTATATGCACAACGCAATGTCGGCATATGGTAGATCACAAATTCTGATAAAGAAAACAAGATGGAGGTTTATTATGCCAGTTCTTCCACAAGAGGACAGTATAGAATTCGAGTATTGGAAATCTCTTAACCATTGTATTTCACTATAACAAGTGGCTAGTGCTCGAATATTTTAAATGAAAGAACTAATAGTATTGAAACTAGTTCCCATCATTGTTAACAGACAAGGTTCAAGACATCGACTTTAATTGATTCATCAGTACTGTTATCTGAAGATCAGTTTACAAGAGAAAAGCCATTAGTTAGAGAGAAAGCAACATTCATTGCCACTTAACCAGTTTGGGAGTGGCAATGATGGGACATCAAATTCAAAACACATAAATTAAAACATTTTAAAATGACATTTATTCCACAAACAAACTGATATCAATACCCACATGTCATTGGAGCCAATACTGTTTTAAAATGATTATGAAGTGTGATGATTAAAAAAGGTACATGCTGATATGTTCATAATTCAGAGTGATCTTGTTAAATGACCCAGCTTTTGGATTGAATTATGGTGTGAATTCATGCATAATATGGAAAAATCCATAAAAAACAGAATATAGATTTTGATTTGTAAATTACATTTCATAACAATACCTATGTATATATATTATGAATCATTGGTCTACATTGAAGAGAGCTCTGAAGGTTTGATTACTTTTTAAATTCCAGAAACCATTTTTTGATTGGTGTTTTCAGGGACTATTTCAGTATCTTTCTCTGATGATTTTCTAAATATATTATGACTATTACTGAATAATGAAAATACACATCTATGAACATAAATCAAAAGGCGTATTTAATGATCTTCCAATGCCTTGGATCATTGATTACTTCGGACTGCTTTGTGAAGGAATTACCATTAATTATGTCTGTATTGTTCACATCTAAACAACTCACAAATCTAATAAACTAAAATAATTATAAAACCTTTGAACAGGGTAAAGCTAATTCCCTAGTAGGTAATAAATATCCAATAGAAGCCAGTAAGAGCTAATATAACCTAGGGACATTCAAAGAGCCTGCTATTTTGAGTAAACTACATATCAATTAGAATCATAACATTTTTATGAATCTTGTAATGTCATTGAAATTTGTACTTTTTATTTCCATTTAGACAGCAGAATAGACATTTCTGTCAGTTAACCACATAATAGAATCAGCTTCAAGCAGAATATATGCTTGTATCACAATGAGATGTGGAATGATAGACATGAATAAACTACACACATAATGTTAAATAATACCATCTTCATCTACATAGATGACAGTTTTATAACAACTTAAAGACGAAAAACCAAAACAATAATTAGTAGAACTCCACGAAATATCAATATAAGGCCTCAACTTTTCAGATACTTTTGGTTTTTTTGGCATTATTAGTAAAGAAATTACAAGACAAATAAGCTAAAAGGGATAGCATACACATTTGAAATAATGACTGTGTTGATACAATGACAGATATAATCTAATATAAAAACAAGCTGCTTTACACCCTATAAGAGTGTAGGATAGGGACTAAATAAACTATATTTGCACATACAAATTCAACATAAATGGATTTCCATCTGCCAAATTCAACATAATAGATTTCCAAATGTCAAATTCAAAATAATAGATTTCCACATGTCGGATTCACCATAATAGATTTCCAAATGTCAAATCCAACATAATAGTTTACCACAAGTGGAATTCGACATTATTGATTACCACCGGTCGAATTAAACATAATAGATTACCACAGGTGGAATTTGACATTATAGATTACCACAGGTCGAATGAAACATCATAGATTTCCAAATGTCAAATTCAACATAATAGATTTCCACATGTCAAATTCAACATAATAGATTTCTTCATGTCGATTTCAACATAATGGATAACAAGATGTCAAATTCAACATAATAGATTTCTACATGTCAAATTCAACATAATGGATAACCATATGTCAAATTCAACATAATGGATAATCACATGTCGAATTAAACATAATGGATAACCACATGTCGAATTCAACATAATGGATAACCACATGTTGAATTCAACATAATGGATAACCACATGAAAAATTGAACATAATGGATAACCACATGTCAAATTCAACATAATGGATAACCACATGTCGAATTCAACATAATGGATAACCACATGTCGAATTCAACATAATAGATTTCCAAAGGTCAAATTCAACGTAATAGATATTTACATAATGAATAACCACATGTCAAATTCAACATAATGAATAACCACATGTCAAATTCAACATAATGGATAACCACATGTCGAATTCAACATAATGGATAACTACATGACAAATTCAACAGATAACCACATGTCAAATTCAATGGATAACCACATGTCGAATTCAACATAATGGATAACTACATGACAAATTCAACAGATAACCACATGTCAAATTCAACAGATAACCACATGTCAAATTCAACATAATGGATAACCACATGTCAAATTCAACAGATAACCACATGTCAAATTCAACATAATGGATAACCACATGTCAAATTCAACATAATGGATAACCACATGTCAAATTCAACATAATGGATAACCACATGATGGATTGCCATAATATGTCAATATTTCTTGTAAGTCAAATTCAACATGATGGTTTGTACAAGTCAAATTCAACAAAATGATTTATGTCAAGATATATTATACTAAAGATCAATAAAGCACTATGTTGACAGAAACTCAATGATATATTTCTATGCCTAGTATTCTAAATTAATATTAAAATTACTACAGAATTACTTATATAAAACACCTGGTATGTTAGAAACTTTAGGTGGCATGATTCCAGTTACAATCTATTTAAAATTCCTGACAAGAAAAAGATCAAAATGCATTATTAATCCCTGAAACGATTATGGCAAATTCAGAGACAAAAAAAAAATCCTCGCATATTTTTGCGCATTCTGACAAATTGAAATTACAAATGATTTTCTAATTATGATAATTATGAACTTTGAATTATGCTACAGACCACATGATGGTATTAAATTAGCATTAATGAAAACAGAAGATTCCAATTTACGAATCATGCACACAAGAACAACTAAATAAAATATTCACACAAACTACATAACAATTAAAAAATTTAATTAAAGGGAATCAACCTTAAAAATATTTGCTTCACCAGTTAATAAAGATCTTAACCATCACTATTACTTTTCATAGAGAGAAAACTGAACATATGTTTATTTTCAATTAACAAAAAAGTAATGGTAAAGGTGATTGTAATACTTGTTTTCATGCCAATAATATCAAACAAGTTTGAATTTAGCTGAATCAATTAGTAGAGCAAATATCTAGATGTCTATATCCCTTTAAAGGAATTGCCAGGTCTATTTTCTAATTGGCTTCTCCATTCCAAAGCTAACACATACTTAAGAACAGCATATATCCTAAAATTCATTCAAGGTTATCTTGTGGTCCAAAATACTGTTGTTGTTTATTAAAACAAGCCAAATGAAAAAAGTAGACTGGGTTACTCCTTTAATTCTTGTTAAAAAATTTTACCTTTGCCACAACAGATGTTCAATAAATAATTTAGATATTCAAAACTATCCCTTAATTTATGCACAATACTCTAAAATATAGAGCTCAATATGTTACCATATATTCATGATATATTTATATTTTATTACTTTTAAATTGTTTTAGTATAAAAATCAATATCAAAGAGACAGATGCTCTTGGGGGGTTTGTTTTGGTCTTGAATATATGTAAATATTCTTCAAAAGTGCTAGAAATGTTGGATTTTTATTCATTATTTCTATACATATCTTTTATATATATCACAGCATATCTTAAATTGAAGAGTCATCATTTTAACATTCAATCGCGGATAAAACCTCTTATTCTTAACTTGATTGTAAATAACTCAAAAACCACGAATTAAATAACACTTATATAAACGGTCAGATTTAAAACCTCGTAAAATATTATATTATAATTATGAGGTTCAATGTTCCTTTTTCTGCAGATGAAAATGAAAAACTTTGCATACTGCACTATTATATGAGTAAATGGTTGAATAGGTCTGAGTACTCAAATTGTTATACAAGGTTTAAATTTTCAAAGAATGAAAACCATGTATAGCAGTAAAAGAAATTAATAAAAAGATTTTAACAAAATATTTTTTTTTGCGTTTTTCTCGAAAAGTAATTTAGCGTCATATATCGTTATACGAGGTTTCAAGTGGTCACCCACAATATATAAACAACTATATCCCTTTACACAATTCAATAAACAAAAGTTATTATCTTTCTTTTTAGTACCTGTTGTGGCAAAAGATAAAATAATCTAATCATCTTTCATGAGTCAAGACATTTTCTTGACAACAAAAGGACTTGACCACAATCATTTCCCCAATCTGATTAAAATGTGGGTCTTGTTTTTGTTTTAGATTTGCCTTGGAAACAGATTTTCCTTTCCTTTACACTCGTCAAAATTTTTTCAATGAAAACAGACCCTTATAATTATAAATTCTTCTCCCAAGCAACAATATAAATAAAATTCTACAATTTACATAAACAAAATAATAGAGGCAGAAAAGCACCAATGGCAATAAAAACTGGTAGTAACATAACGCTGGTGTCATCAGCAGCATAAGGATCTTTGGCTTTTGGTCCAGATGGTCGACGAGATTTGGATGGTTTTGGCATTTCATTTTCCTCTTCTTCCTCTTCTTCTATATCATCTTGAGAGTTCTCTCCACCTGGAAGTGGTGCTAACATAGGTACATCTGAAATTGGAGCATATATTTTTTTCTTGATATTATGTATATATATATATATCTGATGTATTTTGATGGCAATCAATCATTGAGGTCAAGGCTTATGGACAAAGGTGGATTCTAATTCCTTTGGAAACTGGAATCTATACAGAGCTTAAGCAATAGAAATCTACCAATTCATTTATAGCAAACAAGACAGTAGTGAAATTTAGTCCCAATTGATTTACCATTCATTTATTTTACCATTTTTTTTCTTTCATTAAAACATGAAAAGTGACTTACCATCTATATTTCCTTTTATAACATAAATAGCATTAACTTTTGGATTATCTAGATCACCCTTTAAAATAGATAAAATAATCATTCAACATGTCCTTCTAGGGCTGGGCGATACTGATTCAGGTAGATATCACAATATAAAGCATTAATATATCACGATATGGGTATTTATGGCTATATTTCTTAAACATTGTTTTTACAGAGTTTTGATACAAAATGTTGTTGTTTTCTATCTAAAGATTTTAAATGTAAGAAAAAATAAATAAATATCTCTTAAAAACACACAAGTCATGAAATCACGAAAGTATCTGTTACTTGTTAAAATTGTGTAAATGATGAATTTGACGATATATCACGATAGCTACCATATCATCACAATATGATGATATTTCAGTATTATTAAATTAGTGCATTTTACTTAGTTCAAAAACTTCAAGAAATACTCACTTTTAAAAATTCTACTGATATTTTACCATCTATCTGTGAGGTTTCTCCATTCACCCTTAATTTACCATTTTTAATAGTAAAAGGTATGATTTCATCATGAGCTACTCCTCTGCCTACTTTAGCAAATATATCTAATTCATTTACAATAGTATGTTCTCCATTTAATATCACATCAAATACCTAGAATTGTTAAAATACAACACTAAATAAAGTAGTGTACAAACATATGTTCCTATTTGGCCTATAAGCCTATCAGTGGATTTTTTTTCAGAATTAAAATAAAACTTCAGGAGCCTATTTCTCAAAAATTCGTACAACTACACTTAAACGTCAAGTGAAGAAAAGAAGTTGTTTTGACGTTATCAAAAAGTTAATTTTTAACGTTAATCTACAATATTTTGAGAAACAAGATCCAGGCCCCCTTAAAATAATCAACAATTGCATCTTGCAAGTCTTAGCATGTCCCAAATCACAATAGGACTAATTAGCTATAAAAGTGTTTATTTGGATGATTATTTCAATTGTATTATTATTCAGGTCTGTTTAAAAGTTTGAAGCCAGATTTCAGATGACAACAATGTAAATTTCAATAGAGAGAAAGAGAGCATTAAAGATGACCCAATTGTCACCAAAATATTTTATCCTGTGCACCAGAAAGTGCAATTCATTTTTATCCTCTAGAATCCATTACGAGCTGTGCAAACTTGAGTTTTATAAGTGCAGACTTAAAGGGACAGTTGTGCCATTTTGGGAAAGAGGGTTGATTTGTATCTTTTATCGGTCCAATAAGATGCTGTTACATCAATAAAGCATCATCAACATCATCCAAAGTGGTGACAGTGGCATGACATTAACGATTATGTCTGTCTGTTGTGATGACAATTATGACAAAGAGTGTTTCATTACAGGTCTTTTATGTCATTTAAGGCATAAGCTTCTAATATTTACAAAACTTAGGCTTTCAAGTTACTTGACCTGAAAACTTGAAAATTAATGAGTATTAGGTATTATATAGAAGATACCCTTGTAGTACAGATATAAATTCTGACAATTCGTGAGTATAAGGAGATAATCTTGTACAGAACTACTGATACTGGCTTTACTAGTAGAACTCGTATTTATACAATACAGATCTATAACATGCCCTATGGCGATACTGAGTCTTATTTGTTGTATTGACATGAAACAAGGACATCAATCAACAAGTTCAATAAATCAATTGACTTTTTATTTGCTAATAAAATAAGGGCCTACAGGCATTCCTACATAAGACATCTGTCAACCACTGTGAATGTCATCCATATTAAAAATACTTGTCAGCAAAATCTTAAAATGCATCAACTTAAATATGTATTTGTGTCATATATTGACTCCATGGTTAGTAAATATATATGGTTAATAATTCCACATTTAAATAGTCACACTTCTTCTAGAAATTACGAATGAATATGACCAAATTATGCAGGTTAGGCCTAAACTAAATTTCTAAAAAAAAATCATGCTATTGATAGGTATTTTCATCAACATAAACATTTCAATTCTAGCGGCCGGTTTACCAGCCACAAACTTATGTAACATACATAACTAGCCTAAGAAGGAAATCAATCGGGACCAAAAAATGATGTCAGATTACGCAGAATGTCGGAATACTTAGATGTTGGATATCTGTGATGTTGAGTACACTGTATAAGCTTACTGATTATAATAATTCATATTATTGTGTTATCGTTTTGGCAGGTCTGTTACCGTTTTAACCAAATTTCTTGTAACAGTTTTGGCAGATCTGTTACCGCTTTAACCTAAATACCTTGGTACCGTTTTGGCAGATCTGTTACCTTTTAAACTGATATTCCAACCAGGCAGCCAGTGAATCAGTTGTTACTAGGTGACATCACATACCGTAACGTTAAGGTCACACAAAGTTAATGTCATATTACTCATAGTTCTGGGTTTATGTTTTATTTCATTTACACTCAGAGATTAAAGGGTTTATGACAACCAAAGACACAGTTTTATGACAAATTGCCATTCAGAAACAGTGACACTTGCCACAGTAGGAAGCAGGAGAAAAGAGACACACCCACCTTTTGAGATGGTGCAGTAAACCACACTTCACTAAATTTCAACACTAAAACATAGTCTCCATCTTTTGTCACCGGTATATCATAACCAAATGTCGATCTATGATACCTTTCGGTTTGATATAAAATCTGATCCTGTGGTACCACTCTCTGTATCAGCAAACTTTTACCATAATCTGATGCAAAACCGATCTGCAATGTGTCAGCTTGGTAACGTATACCGTGTACATCTGTGTGAGAAGAACCACCGCAATTTACTGCCCACGCAACTTCTGGGTTGCAAAATGTCTGTCCAAATAATAGTGCTATGCATAGAAAACAAAATAAAATTCCCGGCTGTGATAATTTTTGTCTTAAGAAGCCAATTACAAGACCGGTTACAGAAAACATCTCTAGCCACGCTCGTCTTTTTCCTTGACAGGAAGTAAACACTGGGCGCTCGTGTGCTATAAAGGGGAGTAACTCCAGTTCATCTCTATACTTAGACAACATAAAATGCATGTGCCCGTAAATTACTGCAAATATTCAAAAGTGATTTTTATGTTCAGATCATCGTAACAGAAAGAAGCTAAATCGTTGTCCCTTGCTTATATGGGCTGTAAATCGGCTTAATATATATATATATGAGTAAGAGTTTCAATTTGATTTACTATTCGATTAGGACGCAGTAATGTTCCACAATGTGGGTGC
The DNA here is from genome assembly GCF_000327385.1 of Lottia gigantea. Taxonomy (NCBI): domain Eukaryota; kingdom Metazoa; phylum Mollusca; class Gastropoda; family Lottiidae; genus Lottia; species Lottia gigantea. Next base: position 4,001,606 of record NW_008708400.1, read on the forward strand.
TAGACCAACTACGTAGATATACAAGATTGTAAATGCAAATGGATAATCAAATAATAAAGAAGTCTGCTTCTAGATTATGAGAAGTTAACAATCTCATTAAAGGAACATGAAAACCCTTTACATGGACCATAGAATAATGCCCATTTCTTTTAAGTTGTTGCATTAATTAACTTTTCTGGGAAGTTTATCTTGCCATGAAAGTTTCACAAGTTAGCCATAGGACGCCTTTCATTATCGCACACAAATACCTTGATTGACTATATCAAAGCTATATATATAATGATCAATTGGTCAAAGTCGACTTAATTCACTTATATTGTGTTCTCTAATACTTATGTATTATGTATGTAAACCAGTGAAGCGTAACTAAGACCCTTATGCTATTATTATAATATTTATCAAAAATCCTTTAGCAAAGTGACATTTGGTATATATAGACGCTTTCTAGATGTCACTTAGCGACCACACATTGATATGAGATGGCTCTCCACCGAGGAAAGTGTTTTATGAAGACAATTTTTGAATAAGGATTAAAATGCTGTGAAATTCCAAGGGGCATATATTTGAAATATTCACAAAAGGTAAGGTATATTGTTAATAACTGAATAATCCGATGTAGGCCCCTACTAATATTCAAATTGATACACTTACAGGCCCCGTTTCACATGAAAATCTATAAACGATCGAAATTAACATTACAATTTTCTTTAAAAGTGTATTTAGTGGGTTGCCAGCAATTGGCTAAGCCCGTGAATTTCAATCTGATCCATCAACGGACTTATTAATGAAAAATCACAGTTGCCGACAAGTGCCGTCATTTCCTTACCTCGACCCGGGCCATCTGCATGGGACTATCTATTAAAAATAGCCATAAACATAGTTGCTAATATTCTGACCATAGCAGTCGTACAAATTTAATGATAAAGTCTCCAGATCAGAAATAGGCCTATATGAATACTGTATACAGACTTACATACAACAATCAAGTCAGATTAGTATTTGACATATATTCATTAGCACATACGGAATTACATAAGCCGCCAATGAGAACAAATTAAATAGGAGTGGCATTGTATCTCTTTCGTTTATATTAATTTTGTCCAATTCATAATTATTGGCTTAGAAATATTAAAACGGAATACGAAGTTTGTTTATACAACTGATATTTAGCCTGTATTCCTCAGACAACTGAACTTTTCTGTTTTAGAACAATCATGGCCGCAGTACAACATCAGGAAGAGAACCTTTATAGAGCACCCATCATACAACGACGGTAAGTAAATGGCATCTTAACAGTGTATTTTTAGTACCGATTTGGTGTGCTTTCGAATCGCATTCGTTCCGAAACCTACCGGAAGTCTCTGGCTTTTTAATAAAAGTAACAGAAGTCGAAATCATGGTCGAGATAATGTGACCTACGAAGTAATAGCAGGGATCCCAGGGATATCTTGTCTATAAAATGAATCATTTTTAACTCAAATAAACGACCTGCTTTGAAAACTCCTGAAAGTAAAACAATCAAAATTATATTTCGAGGTCTTCTGCGTGGAAATCATACCTAAAATTAGCTCGACTTGCGTATACACCCCAACAGGATAGCTATTTCCGCCTAATCGTACCGATATGACACCGATACCCAGTAACCTTACAAGCAGTTTAAACAGAGTTAGTATGGTTTTTAGTGCTTTTTACAGTTCACCGAGTTTGCAGTAGTTGTGACATCAGAAAATAATTTATCTCCAATTATTAGCCTATTGTTCAATTTACTGTTTACAGTCGATGGATTAGAAATCAATGCCAGTTTTGCTCCTGATTTCCTTTTTCCGTTGGAGAGACATTGTTCAAAACTAGAACAATGTTCATAAGATCTTTGGATGATTAACTAGCGCGTTTGTCATCTAATTGAACAATCGCTAAAACTGCTTTTGTGTTGAATATTTTTAATCAATGGATTTGTCCAACTGTAGGTTCTTAAGACAGGTGAACTCTCGATATTAAAAAGCATCTAAAGTAGTTTCAAACCCCATCAGAAAAAAGTTTTCCTTCCTCCCTTCAGGCTTTAGTACACAATATTGTATTTTTTCTCAGGGTGGGGGCCACATGGGTTTAGACTCCCTCTCCCCCAAGACATTTTGTTCTTCTGCTTTCTGAGGTCCCCCAGTTTGTGGAAGATTTAATAATTTCAGTATTCAGCACACAATATTGCCCTTGTATTTTTTTCTCAGGGTTGGACCATATAGGTTTGGGCTCGTACAACCTGTTTCATTAACAAGGGTAAACTGGTACGCTCTGCCAGTTTATGTTACATTCTTCGGAACATGGAATGCGGAAGACAATTTCTGCGTCTTATGTATGTCAAACGTAATTTCCTTTTTTATATGGAAGAGGGGAGGAGGGGATGGTTGTCGAGGAGTGTCCGCTGAAAAAAAGTTGCAATTTTTTCCCGAACTTTTCCCATTACCGAAATCATATTTAGGTAGCAATATGCCTCAACCCACCATTCTCCAAAAAGTCGTATGGAATAACATGTCGCACATTGTTATAGCCAATTTTTTAAACCAATACCCATACCAGGTAAAATTACCATACCTCAAAGGGAATATTGTCACGATGATACGCTGACGGAGTATATAAAACCAAGTTCGATGCTTTTAACTATAAAATTCATGAAAAAAAAGACAGTTTTTGAAAAGTTAAAATGTATATTTGAATGAATGAAATACCATGTATAAAATTTGATAAATATTTGGCATTAGATGTTTGAAAGACATTATTTTGTATCCCATTTTAATTCTTCAATCCTCTTTCTTCCCACAAGTAAAACATCTTTCAATGACTTTTTGATATCTTTTTACAAATCTTTGTAATAATGTCTTCTTCTCGCGAGATACTCCTACATAAAAATAATGAAAACATCTTAAGGAAATATAATGAGTCCTATGCCCTTCTTCCCTGCAAATGATGGTGGGCTATACGAGGTAGTGTGAATTGAGGATTGTTTTGCTAGAACAAACTGCCAGGATTCTTTAACGTGAACACGGGAGCTTGGCTTATTGTCTCATCCATCCCATTCCGAAGCTTGTAATAGTCCATGACCTGCATCACTGTCAGCCAGAAACCGATTTAAATAAAAATCCAGATACTATCTCAACACGAGCCGAGCCAAAATAAACATATTCTTTAACCCACTTACCAAGTCGAAAGTCAGTCCTCTCTGAACAGTTTTCGTTCCTCTTCTCAATTGCCGTTTTAAGTTTAGTTTGAACTTCGGGAAGTTTGACCACTGTGATTTGATAACGGCTTTGGTTGATAACAGACCATCCTTGTTGGAGAAGATTGTTTATAACTGGTTCGTGTCGTTTGGTTTTCTTTGAGGATTTTTCTAAAATTATAATAGCCATAGATCCATACGCATTCCAACTCGATAGGATTTAGTCGTTTGAACTGAAATTTGCTTGAGTTATTGCTGGTTTACTTCAATTTGAGCTATCGATGTAAACTTCATAATTGGTTGAAAATTTTCAGAAAATGAAGAGTGAAAGTTGGTGGCTGTTTTTTTTTTTTATTAAATCCATAATATAATGATGACTTCGTGAACTGTTTTTGTTTCTTTGTGAAATTTATTAAAAACCTACCGTGTTTAACATTTTGTCGCTTCTTTTTTCCAGTTTTGTCAGTTACTTCATTGTCAAGTTTCACCTCCTTTTTCTTTTGAGGTAAATGAAGTTCTGCAGGAGCATCAAACAACTCACGTTTCATGAGATTTTCACGTAAATTTGCAACATCAGCCATTACTGTAAGAGAGCAACCAAATCCATAATTAAGAAATATCATTTAATCTTTGAAAGAGACGCCTATTAAAAATATAATGTGAAATAAGGCAAAAATTACAGCTCAACAATGGTACTTACCGAGTGTTTGATGTGTCAAACGATTGTAAAGGTTGATTTTTAAGACTGATTTCAAGTAAATTGAATCTAAGCGTCTTAATATTCCAACGAATTGTCAAATAGTGTAAGCATTATTACCGAACGTTATTATGACGTCATAATCAATAATGGTTTGCAAAATACTTTAATATGCTGATTGGTTAATAGACGCTCTATCCCAATTTATCCTCAAAATTCACAAACTTTTATATTTCTACGTTTCAAATTATTTGACAGATTAATATCACTCAGCCTATATGCAAGCAATGAATTTCGCCAAAAACACGCAATGCTTAGCAACATATTGTATTTAAGGTTAGCTTGTGAAGGGTGATGGAGTCAGCTAGAAGACTGATACAATGTTAAATGATAAATGTTGGCCTGAAAGCTTAAACAATTCACAGCGATCTTGTGAGTAGCTAGCTAGACTATCAGCTTCCAAATCTTGAAGCCATTTGCCCAAGCTGCTTGAAGAAAAAGGAGTCAGAGTCAGTTCGCCAAGGGTTGAAGGTTTAATATCTGTGGTTCTTAACCACCCATTCTGCGTCAGATATTCTCGAAGTTGTTCCATTGTTGAACAGTTCTGGAATATATTGCAACTACGGTATTTGGTAGTGTAGGCTAGATTTGTGTTGCAAAAAAATATGATTTAAAGGATTCATTATAAATTTCCAAAATCACTTTTCGCCACACAAAACAGAGTGGATATAAAGCATTTATCTTAACTTATCAATAATATAGTGCTGTGATCGCCGACGTGAGGATCCTTAAACTATAGCATTGGCAAGCCTACAACATGCTGACTTTGTAACTCTATGAAAAAATATTGCCCATCAAATTCTTTTGGGATCATCTTTCGACTGGCACAAACTACACAAAACATCTTTAGGATCTCAAGGATCTGTCAGTAAGTTAAACCGACCAACCAAGTGTGATAGTTAAAAATCTTGTTCAAGGTGACTTACCAGAGAAGGTGTTGAAACAGATTGGTTTTTAAGATGAAAACTTGTAGTTTTTATGTGGAGAGTGAACACTATACGTCTAAGTATTTCTCAGAAATACTAAGAAATGACGCTAACGTTATTGTGACGTCATAATAAAAAATAATGTGCTTTTTCATCCAACCAATCATCTAGAATCTCTATCAACTTCTTCAGAGTCAATACCAGAACATTAAATACTTTTATGAATAGGAAGTAGAGATGTTCTAATGACTTGGAAAACACCAGTTTGTTTCATATAATTAATTCAATTAAATTATAAGAGAATAATTACAATCAGAATTCCAATGAGTGACCGATCAAGAAAGGTCAAAAAGTATCTTTTTTGTTTATCCAGACTGTATATACATGGGCATTTATGATTGGTTAAAACTCTAAATTATATGCAATAAGAACATAATGACATGATTAAGAATACACGATAATTCATTAGAAAAACCAATTAATAAAATAGTGTGCTTAATTTGACACTAAAAAATAAGGAAAACCATCTTTAAAGCTTTGCAGATTAAGGAACATAATTAACATTGCAAGACATCATAATAGATTGAGCACTTGGCGTGGAAATGAATGTTCCACTTGAGGACAGTTTGGTTTTAACGAACTTCTGCGTCACTGTGAAATTTCCAATCAAAACTTTTGCGAATCGTTGTCAGGTATTAGAGAGCACCAGCTTTTAGATGACAGGCGGTCAGTCTTGACGGCAGTGGTGTCCGCATTTCTATAATCATAATCTGTTCCTTGTGGAAAGGGTAAGCCTGCATCACCAACACGTATTTTGCGATTGCTGTTTGGACAAATACCCACACATTAATCTGGTCGAATTAGACTTGCATCAGTCAGTGATTCCTTACAAAATAGATACTTTTAGTTGAAGAAGTAAAAACTCTTGAACGATAGGTTTGAAAAATCTGTATAATTCTCCTCTCCTAAATTTTCAACTTTTGTAAGATAGCTTTGTAAGTCAGTCGATTTCCAGAATAATTCAAAAAGAATTGTCCCTTTAAAATTCCCCTATATTTTGGATAAACTGAACCATGGTCCAATATATTTATTGATAAGGGCTGTGCTCTTGAATTATACTGTACCGATATTACCAAAAGACAACGGTACTCTTTATTGATTGTTATACATATTACAATACAGACGTGGAATTACACTGTCCTATTATCTCAAAACTCATCTGTTAAAATAATTATCTTTTCATCAAGAATGATATAGTATGGGCCGTTTAAGATATAATTCTTTTCTTTTTTTTTATTACTCAAAGGAGTTACATTCGAACTACATAATATGTACCAAGAGAGAGTGAACATTTTTCAATTTTTTTTACAGAGCATTGTGTCTTTTGTTTTTGGTTTCAAGAATAGCAAAGCACTCTTGGAACAATTTGATACTTAATAACATTTTGGGATTTTGATTTTACATGTATGTACTTGCAGAAGACTTAGTGTATTTGATTGAATCCAAATTATTATTGGAGAACACATCATAAATGTGATGGCATTATATTTTTTAGTAATGGCGGAAAGGAGTTGGCCAGTATTTCATACAGTACACTTTAGTAAAGGATTTCATTTTTTCAAATTCAATTTGGACTAAAAGAAAAGTGTCGTGAATTCATATAGAGCAAGTATAGAATTTCTTACATTCTGAATGGAAAACATATTATCACAACATGAAACACCTGGAACAAAATATTATTCAACAAGCTCAGTAATACTTCAAGTAATGAAAAATTTCCCCCATAGTGAGTTTAATACATGTTTATCCGTATAACTCAACACAAAATTGTTTTGTCAACTAATGGCTGATATGCGTTGACTAATTAACAGACTTCTGTATCGTCCGAGAGATATTTTCTAAGATCAATATCGATTCGATAAAAGCTTTATTTAAAAATGAAACAAAATCCTCATTAAACAATGGTAGACAATCAATTATCATCTCTATTTAGAATTTCATTTCATACCATCAATGATCTTAACTTCTAAATTTGTTCTAATCTTTGTACGAATTCCTTCCTAACATTATAAAGGAAGATCTAACTTTGAACATTTACAGTTTTAATGTCGCTTTAAAGATTATCTAAAATTTACAGGAAAAAGTAGGACGTAAAACTCAATTCCTTTAATTTCATTTGGTACCTACAGAAGCAAAGGGCACGAGATATTATTGGATATTTTTGGGGATTTGCTGAAAGTCTTGTTATTGACAAACTGATATTTTGAGCAATATAATGTTATGGATGTTACGTACTTTCAAAGGTCAATTTTGCATAAAACTATGCCAATTTTCACATCATTTTTTTGCCTTCTCCGACTTGATTGTCATTCCTATTATCTGGGTTATATCAAATGTCTTTTTATGATCTAAAATAGTCACTAAGTATTTATTTAGTATAATATGACGGTACTATTCTATTAAATAAGTCGTTTGTTCTGTACAGATGTCAATATTTATTGACATGGTGTCAAGTCATTACCCTCGACTAATGTCACAATAGTAGACTATTTATTATCATTGATTGATAGTCTCACTAATTAGCCTTTGGAGAATTCTTATATCATATTTACCTATTCTCGACTCTCTCTGTGTTCGTATGGCTCTAGGGGTATATTCAGGATAATTGCTGCTTTTTCAGAAATCAATTTCACAGGCTTTCATGCAATACATTCAATCTGAATTTAATGGGTTCGATAAGTTTCATTAAACAATTCCACTATTTTGAAATCTCAACCTGTCATAAAAGTGCACCTATTTTCATATGTAATGATTATTTACATTAAAGGAGTGTTTTTCGGTGCAAATATAGAACATTTTTTTGGTCTTTTAGTATAGCATTCTTCTGGAATAAATCTGAAGAGTAACTAGCCATTAAAATTGCTTAAAAATGGCGGATTGATGATGGATGCGTACAACAACATATGATTGTTATCTTTACATTATGTCAATGCTATATTAATTCCAAAAAAAGAGATTATCTTATATTGTTGGCAAGTGTTTCGGATATATAGTCTGCCGTCTGAACACTTCATTTGGACACACTTGTTTCTTAAATTGTTCAACAGTGTTTGTTATCTTTTAGATCTGGAAATAGTCGATTGCGGGTAGAAGGTGACAATGGACCAATAAGATCAACCTATGATGTCAGTAATACATCTACACAACTTATACTACTCAATAACAGATATTCTAAGGTAATATTTTTAAATATAGGCCTACCTTGCTTAAAAAGCATTACAAATTACTTTGAATTACACGATAGTTTGTTTGGTACAGGACGAGTTGAATTTAACGATGGCTATTCTGGTGGACAAAAGTGTCCCTGTGATCATTCTTCAGTCTATTAGTCCCCAAGTGACTGTGTATACCAAATTACACTGCATAATTTAAAATAATTACTTCATAGTCCTATAATGAAGAATTAAAAAGTTAATGGTGACAAAATCGTGAAAATCGAACTTTTGTTGAAAAATATAACCACATGATGTTGGCAAAAAAGGAATAAGACTACTTGCAAAACGGTCATTAATTCAAAAACAAAATTGATAACTGGGAGAAAGATTTAAGTAACCCAGTTTTTCTTAAGCTAGCACATGGTCTAACTTTCTATTTCTATAGATGTCTTTTCTATTATATGGCACAGTCTCAAGAAAAAAGACCACTCGTCATTTTAACTTTCAAACGCGGATTGCCTGGACACAAGTGGATTTGAAGACTCAAATTTCGACTGCGATCTGTGAACACTATTACTGATTAGCTTAACTAAAAGAATCTCATTTCTGATACTCATGTACGATTGGTCAAACGGATGGCGAACTTGTCATTTTTAAAGCCTTTGCGTTTAGACGATTTGATTTTTGTCACGTCATATAATATATATTAAGCAATATCTCCATATAACAGTGTATCTCTTTACTTTCAAATATTTATCTGCCTGTTTAGTTCGGAAAAGGTATTGATTTAAATTGAAATAGGTTAAAAGTCCATTGTAAATGATATTAAAATGTAGGTAACTGAGGTGTTTAACTTATGATTACTAAGATTATAGTAAGATTCGTGTTTTGACCTGCCTAGGAAGTCATAGTTGTATTGCTATAATCCGAGAGTTAAAGTTTCTGGATAAGATTTAAGATTAGATAAACCTAGTTGAAGTTAAAATAGGATCGTAGATGATAACGATGAGGATTGTTAACTTATAACTTATTTACTTTTTGACTTTTTATCTTTATCCAACTTAGTATTTATAAGTAATCACAAATTGTTTATTATCTATTAATATATAAAATCCGTTAAATAAGTATAACTTATTACACATAGCTTGATGACATATAGCGTACGTCGTAATATAATAATTCATTACATGTAACTCTTCAACACGTATAACGCATTATTATGATAATAAGACATAATATTGTGACTTTTAACAATATGTAGAATTCTATTACATATAATAATATACATTATCTTAATATATTTAAGCTTTTTAAAATTATTAAATGCATTATAAAACTTATATTCAAAGATTTGAAATATTATTGGCAGAACCAAAATGATTAATTTCTTCTTTTGTGAGTCAGTCGTTGACATTACACCCATACATCCCTCCTTATCACATTCTGACATCCATTCCGACAGACAGATATTCGGATTACGTCATATCAATTTAGCTCTATATTAGGGCCTATTTATCTCCGACAGTCTTTTACCTGGTGTGTTTTGATTAATAGTAGAGTAGTATACAAGCCTTAGTAACAAATGCTAGCTAAGTTTAATAGACTAAAATATTTATAAACTAATGCCGTATAATGGATTTGTTTTGTTTGATTTCATTTATAATATAAGTAAAGAATGACGAGTAGAATACAATCAACTCGTCGCCGTAAGGTAGGCTTTAAATTTTGTTATTGAAATAAGAAATTGTATTATGATATACCTCTATACCTATACATGTAGTCTTTATAAACATATAATGTGCAAAGTTTGCAGTATGCATTTATTTCAGTATAAAAAACGAGGTATATTATAGCCTACCTGGAAATATATTAGAAGCTATTTATATTTATGTATCTTCTTGATCCAAAAGAATTTGTTTAAGAATAACGAAGTTTACGTAAACGTTTTGGTTTTTAAAAAAAATTAGTTAATTCTTTAGTATTAGTCCTGGGGCACATTTCTCTAGATTTTGGTGTTTACTTTTCTTAAATTTGAGCTAAATGATTTTCTGACCTACGAAAAAAAACCCAGAATACCCTATAATATGAGGCTTATCTATTTGTCTAATTTACCTGAATATATGCCTGCTGTAGATGAAGGACCCATCGAGTATAGTTTAAATGAGCAATTTCATAAATCAAACATTGATACACCATAAAGCTGCAAATGACTCGTTACTGGTGATCTTAAAGCTGACGAACCCCCAATCACCAAACAAACCAGTATATTATTGAGTGTATTTTCACTAACATCGGCCCGGCAACCTATGACTCTTACATCAATACCATCAAATTCGAAAGATGTTTAACATATCAACATCAACCAAACAGTTCGCAGAGCACCACATAAACCAAACAGGTCGCACAAATATGAGCATGCGAACATTGACAACTCGTGACTCGTGGGAACATTATCATTCCAACATCACTTTAACAACTCTTGAATCCAGGGACTACTATCACACCAACATCAACAAACCAACTCATGACTCGAGAGAAGATTAACACACCAACATCAATCAACAACTCGTGACCCCAGAGAAGTTTAAAACACCAACATCAACTTTACAACTTGTGACTCGACAGATTTGAACACATCAACCTCAACCAAATTAATAAGTCACACAGTAGAACTCGAGTGCCCCAGTAAGAGCATCAATAGTCTGAAAAAGTTTAGGTCTTAACCATTTCTCTAGTTCTGGATGTTACCAGATGGTTGCACGAATGACAAAATTCGTCAGTGGAATGCAGTTCGATTAATTCTTATCATTTTGTCATTTTAGGATGTCAATCGTCTACGAGGCCAGTCTGCTAGAAGTCGTTCTATAGTGTAAGTTGTTTTATAGAAATATATAACCGTGACTTTATAAGTATCATGCCTACGGTTTATTACTTATGTAAAGTCGAAATTTTTCCACTAGACCATTTTCCAGAAATAACCACAGAGCTTTAGTTTTCTTTCTCTTTGAATGTTTTATACTGTTTACATAAATATTTGATCACAGAGAATTGTATAGACAGTATAATATGCATGTTAGTTTAGTCTGGTAATCTAATCTTCCCTTTCTTTTACAGTATTCCTGATCCTATTCGTCATTTTCTCTCAGGTAAATATCATTATTAATAACATTTCGACAGGAAGACACCAGTCCATACATTAAAGTGATATACTAGGCCTACGTCTTAGAATGAACATAAAATTTAAGTTCTCAAGAATGGTCAATATGAGTAGCCTATATATTCATCAGTGAACTTAAAAATCTGGAAAATTCATAAAACTAAGTAATTATTGAAAAACGTTTAATCTTAATATTAAGCTTTTTTCAATAGTTAATGGCATATTTATGGATGATAACTAATTTTTTTTTGGGATTTATCGGATTATATAAGGATCCTGTTATGTTATAATTATGATGATGAATATAACATATTCATATTATGCATATTATGCTCTTGTTGACCACGTTTAAAATTCTTAATGTTATGTTCATTAGAAGTATTCCTTTTAGATAATCGGTTGTAAATCTTGCTTCGAATGTGCATTGTATGGGTATTTACGAAGAAAAAAAATATTGAACATATACTTACATCCAGGGGCACATTTAGAAAATGCTGAGTTACTATCAAAAAGTTTAATTGACACCCTAGCTCATTCTATATTAGTGTTTAACCTTTTGCTTCAGAATCGCCGATAGACAGGAAGACTCATGAGCAGTGTTTTAGTACAACCAGTTCTTCACTGAGTCATTATAGCTACATGGATAATAATCACAGATACAGGTTAACTCAGGGTAAGTTTTAATACAACCAGTTCTTCACCAGGTCATTATAGCGACATGGATAATAATCAGAGATACAGGTTAACTCAGGGTAAGTTTTAATACAATCAGTTCTTCACTAGGTCATTATAGTGACGTATAGTGACATGGATAATAATCACAGATATAGGTTAACTCAGGGTGGGTTTTAATACAACCAGTTCATCACTAGGTCATTATAATGAATGTATAATAATCACAGATATAGGTTAACTCAGGGTAAGTTTTAATACAACCAGTTCTTTACTCGGTCATTATAGTGACGTATAGTGATCACAGATACAGATTTATTCGGGGCATTTTACCCAGTCCCTGTAACTTGCTTGACATTGTGTGTATGTTATGAATTTATAATAAAAGGAGTAGAAGTTAATTTTATTTTACTTGCCTGTGAGCATGATACAAAACTATATGAAAATTGCATGCAAAACTACTAATAGAACAAGTTTAGTAATCATTTTTAGCTAGTCAACTGCTGATAGTCCACGACTCTGAGTATCTCTGAACAGCCACCTGTTCATCTATTTGTCCAAGACCATTGACTGGTATACATGATAATAAAAAAAGTAGATTGGAAAAAACAGAGTTCCACAAATGGCTGTATCAATTTATCTATATATATTTTTTTACTTCAGGTTATATACCGGTCAACACCAACCGACATGCTGCATGTTCAGGTCCACGGCCCATAGATAATGAAAGACCGCGAACAAGACACCGTATGTTATCTGAAAAGACATTATCCAAGTCAGTTGCCTACTGTCCAGACCTCACTAAAGGAGAGAAGCTGTATTTATACAACATATCCAGAGTATATAGCACTAAGAATATGCACGATATCAACCAAAGAAAATATGCAACAGTATTAAGCCAAGAGGAGCAAACGGGTGAGACAAACTCGCTTTTTGTCTCATCACAGTGACTGGGCACAACCTTATAAGCAATATCAAGTGCCTTACGTATCGACAGAACTCTTGATCTCATATAGTATTATGTTTGTCACAAATATTGCATCCGATGATGACGCTAGAAAGGAATATTATGATCACTTACCCGAAAGAGCCCATGGGAAGAAACAAGATTACTAACCCGACGGAACATCTCAGACACAGGAACTTGCAGCTGTCTTACAGTTGGACATTCCTCCCGATCCCATTAAGATTTTACTTGACACAGATAATATATGACGCTACTTATAAATATTATATTTTCCCCCTACCTAATCTAATAATACTTTTCAGGTAGATACAAACAAAGAGACATCAACAAATATTGGAATTATATTCGATCACCAAGACAGACTAGTTGGGGTTCTGGAAAATCTTCTTTCACACCTACGAGAACTAAATCTGCACCACCTGGTAAACGACGGACGAAAAAAATTGAAAGGTAGCTGCCATCAATTCATTTCTTTTTATTCTAAATTACGTATTACCTGACTTTGTTGATAATCATTATACTATCACAACCATATAGAGATTCACCCAAAAATTATCTTGAACTCCACTTAATTATTATTAACAATTTCAGACCCCAAACTAGAATGGAAGAATTATCAGATTATGAGTCACAAGACACGCCAAGAGGCACCCAAGAAGAACAGGCGTCAAAGAAGAAGAAGGGAATTATTGAGACTGTACTGGCTGAACCTGAAGATCGCAAGAGTGAAACTGGTAGTTATCATAGTCGTGGTAGTAAAAATTCTAATACTTCCAAAACCAGACGCCGTAGATCATCATCAAGGGCATCCAGTAGCTCTAGCTCCAGAAGTAGATCAAGCTCGTCAAGTTCGAGTTCCCGTTCCTCTCGCCGTTCTTCTTCGAGTGATACAGAAACCAAACACAAGCGCGCCAGTGATGGTGAGACAGTGGTTCAAAGAGCTAAAGATGAATCCCAAAATAAGGAGTCAGACACACAAGAGAGCCGAGCTACTGATAATGAAATGACAGGACGGCCAGATGCTAGAGCGTCAGACACTGGTGTTAAAGATACATCTAGAAGAAAGACAGAAGCGTATTCAAGTATGCCGGACAGTCGGGGAAATGATTCACATTTAAGAGAAGGTCATGGAAGACCGAAATCGAGATTTGGAAGAAAGGATGCGCGTAAGTATCACTTTTTAAACTGTGTTGTTGAGATACGTGTTTATGGCATAAAATGAGCTCTATTATAGTCCGTTTCAAATTACAATAGATGTGATTGACAAAATATATACCATAACCTGTGGACAAATTATATATCAGTTAGTATTTTTGATTTTTTCCCGTCTACGCACTGCTCTTTTGGACATTGGACAACCAATAAACAAATTTCAACCCAGAAAATGTGACATGTTTCATGTTTGTGTCTTATATTTTCAGACAAAGATGATGATGATGATTCAGATAGTATCAGTCTAACGAGTAAATCCAGTTCTTCCTCTTCCCATAGCTCCAACGCTGATAAAGCAAAGCCTACCAAGACATCCAAGAAACCCATGGATAAAATCGAAGAGAAAACAAAGATTGAAAGTACTTATGCAACAACAACGGAAGCCAATCAACAAAGGGAATGTGATACGAGCGTTTCAGAGTCCAGAGATTATTCTCAAATCACTACGACCACTGATCATAGTACCAGTGTTTCATGTAAACACGAATCTGAAAGTTCTCAAAAAGCGACGGAATCTAAGAAGAAAACTACCAAATCTAGATATATGGAGAGTCGCAGAACACGGACAAATTCAGAAAGTAGCCTCACACAATCTATTTCCAGTAACAAATCTTCGGACAAAAAACCAAGGCAAAGAAAATCCAGTCGCACCAGCATTAAAAGTAACGGATCTATCAAAAAAAATCCAACAGCCGAGAGTGGCAAGCAAGTGAAAACAGAAGCAACCACGAAATTAGAGAATGTTATTGAAGATGGGGAACAAGTGAAAACCAGGACGACCTATCGCAGTATTTCAATAGAAAGCCAACTTAAAACTGGTGATTGTCCCTCCAATGATAAAGATGTGGATAAAATAGAGTATTAATAATTCAAAATTCTCTTATGCCAATTTCAATTATTAGAAATAATATAACGAGTAGAATAATCTGATTAAGTCGATGGATTCCAGTGGAATGATATTATTTCATCACCCCATCTCCACATCTAGGTAAGGTTTGACATCCAAGGACATGAAGGCAAATATCTTTCTTATGAAAACGACGACCAAACATTTTAAGAGTCTGTATTTTTTTTTTGAATTGCATCATTGCCTTGACACCCCGATTTAGGTAACTCGTGAATTTGGGTTAGTACTTTTACTAACGTAATGGGCAAATATGCAGACATGCTAGAGGTAATTTGACGTGTAGATTTTGAAAAAGATTCGTCTTCACAAACACCACGATCAAGAAATCAAAGCCAGGCCTATAGGCCTATTTCATTGCACTCCTAAATTTCTAAACCGAGTCATTTCAAACTAAAACAAGCCAGTCTGTGATAGTAATTATTAGTGCTTTATTCAGATATAAAAATCTTTGTACATTTATTTATTCCTGTAAATATCACTTAAATATTAAAGAATTATTTTGTTTATGAAATGTGTTCGGTAGCCCAATTGTTACAGTCAATAAGTCCTTCAATGGCATATTAGAAGCACAGGTGAAAGAAAGAAACAGCTATGCAAGGATAACAACTTAGGTTCACAGTTAAGGACTCTTTCTATCAGTTGGTCCTTGGCCAAACCTCTTGGCATTGACAATTTTATGGAAGAAAACTTCTGGATTCAATGAGTTGACTTATCACAAGGAGAAAAGAGTTATAGACCCTGAAAATCTTTAAATTAAGATGAAGCCTTTATAGACCGAAATATCTTGTCTCTAATTGTTGTTGAGGAGAGAGTCAGAAGGCAATCTATGAATATATCTTGAAATATTCTTCTTCCTTGTGTTTTTTTTTTCGAAAAACTGACAATTTTCTTGTATGTTATGAGGTCAGCTGCATACCATCCTTTTTTCGACAGAATAAACCACTAATTGTTGTCTCTAATCTAAGTTAAAATATTTAAGTGTGGAGCTATGTAAAAGATCGTCGACATCTTATAGAAGGCTTATTGTCATTGAAAATTTCAGCCAATCAAAAGACATGAATTTCATTGGCTCAGCAAATTCTATAAAGATGGCAACGTAGTTTGAGTAAAATATCCACCTGACTGACATTTATCTAATTTGTACACTAGTACATAATGTCAAGTTGTTGTAAGGTACATCTTATTCCATAATTATCTAATACTTTACAAAATTTACTGTTTTCAAAGGTCTAAATCAAGTAATACAAAATTGAATGATATTGATCTACTTGGTGGTCTGTCTCTAAAATACGTAAGTATTATTTAGAATCAACTTGTCGGTGTAAATGCCTTTTTGACATGAAGTAAATGTTAATAAAAAAAAAACATACGAGTGATTTATCAGTGTTAATATTTATTTATTACATATATCTTATATACATGACAATATATCATCCAATAGTAAATCATAAACAATAGCCATGTTCTTCAAGTGATGACTTATTATATTTGAAGAGTTTGATATATCTATAGGCATCTTGTTTACAACCTCAAAAGCATGAAAATCTAAAATATTCATTTCATTTGATTGTCCTTTGGAGTCCCTTAGAGATATTGAATTTTTAATAAAACCTCATCAAAAGCTAAACTTTCATGTATTTTAACCCTAGAAGTTATGCAAAGGTAGCCGTCTTTTTCATGATTTAGAACTTACAACATATGACTGGAATCCATATTGTTTTCATCATATTATAATAATGAATTTTTTGAAGTTATAGATATAGAAAGTCATATTTTTGAATTCTTGAAATCAAATCAAATTGGAAAAAAAAATACAACAGCACAAAATATTTGTACAAAATATTAACTTAAAGGAAGTTAGTCCTCATTCCATAACTTTTAATAAAATCTTAATTTCATCTGCAGAATACTTTTAATCAATTAATCACATATAATGATACCATTGAAGTTTTCCTATGTTTGTACTTTGGGTGTATAATTTGTTTGACACTTTGATAGAATTGAATGAATGATATGACCATTCAGAAGAGTGTAATGTGTAGCTCAAATTAGAAAAAGTTGTGTAAAATCTGACAAAAATTCTAACATTAATAAATTGACAAGACAACAAGTGATATTATACTAGTAACTTTATGATTTTCTGTATTCAATTCTTTCAACTTTAACATCATTATTAACTAATTTATAAACATAGGCTACTACTGTTGACTGTTGAATGTCTAATATAACAAATGATGGTACCACGCTACTGAAATAACAAAACAGAGTCAAAATAATATAAAATTGAGTTGTGAAGACCAGTATAGGGCGTTATAAGTGACACTCTTCTACAGAAGTACTGGAAGAAGCATTGCCAGCTACTCTTCTTTCAATTTCCTACGGACAGTCTTGTAGCACATAGGGCCTTGGTATATTGAGAAAATCAGCTTTTAAGACAAGAGGTATATGTCAGTGACAGAAACAATCTTTGATAATTACAAATAGCATCAAGATAAAAGAGTTGACAAACCTGTCTAATGGATTATAAGAACCAGTAGCTGATCCTGGGTTAATATAAAACTTTCCCTCATGTTCAAATGCTTCAAATTTATGAGTATGGCCAGAGATTAGGATATCAACATCTAATTGTCTTTGTACCATAGCTAGACTTTCATTATCTCCCCATGGTACTACTTGATGACCATGACAAAGACCAATTCTAAACTGACCCACGGTCACTACCTTCTGTTCTGGATAGTTCATGTTCTGAAAAATAATTCAACATAATTATGAGCTAATATTTGGCCATACATTTGTGACTATTTGATTACATGGTAGCTATGTCAGAGTTATTTTATGTATCGGGTAGGTAGGTAGGTGGGTAGTTTACATCAGATCAGATGTCATAAATATACTTATAATTGAGCACTGTTAATTATAACAATCATTAATTAACACTCTTCACTTCCTATGGTATTATCCTTCAATTCGGGCGTGACTACATGGTTCACACCAAGGTGAGCACTCTTCGACATCTCCTTGGCAACAGTGGATAATTGCTTGTTTCTGTCCCTTCTTCTTTATGCTCACTTTAGACTTGGATCTAGAAGCGTAAGTTAACACACTGTATTATAGTTTTCATACAATCAGGATTCTGTATGTGTCTTCGCTTCTTGTTATTTTTCAGAATTTTGGGGATGACATATCACCTACCTCATCAAAATCTCCTCTAACAACATGGACATCACTAGCCAATGTTTTCAAATAATCAAAGGATTCCTTTGTACACAAATTACCAGTACATAATATATGTTGAATCTTTCCTGGTACCAGTAGCTTTTTAAAGCGACTAGGTACACTGTTACATCTGTGAGGAATGTGCAAATCACCTAATACTAAGACCAACTGAAATGAAATAAGAATACATTTTTAAATTTGGTTTTAGATAAACTGTTTTAACACTAGGGATAGTCTTTACACAGCTCACAAAAATCCAAATAAATCGTATGTACCAGTAACAAATGGGTTTGGGGGACCACTACATGCCAATTCACTCTCTTTGTTCCTCATCAACCTAAAAAATTAGGGGATGTATTGATAAAAGAATAAATAGCTACAGAAATCAAATTGTTAAACATCCATTTGTAGCAACTTTACTTTAGATTCATTCATATTTTCCTTCTTTAGATCATGTACACAAATCAAACAAATAGATCATCATATAGACGATGGGTCACGCCCCTTCATCATCAAAATAGAGATTCAGATGGTCTATAATGTAATATATAACCAAAATCAAGTGTAATCAACAGAAGTCAATGCAAGAATAAAAATTATTTTACCATTTTGGCTGTTGAGCAATGAATCTATTCAAATAACCATCAGTAAATTCGCATTTCAATGGGTGTTGTTAATTTCTGAATTTCTCAGTCGGCCATCTTTTTATCACGTGACCGTAAAAATAAATACATTACGGATTCACTTTGGATTTTAGATACTCACTATTATGGTTTGACTAATGAAGAAAATAAACTTATTAAGATAGCTTGCCAGGCAAGATAATATACGCCCACTGGCAGTTTTGATTATGAATAAAAATATTTAGCAGTAAAGTAACAATCACCAGTATGAAATATTCAACCTTCAGTCATACACTCCTTGTGAACTCTTTAGGGCGATACTGAATAATATTGAGAATGAGTTATTGCCCTTGTTCTTGAAAACGTGTTCAATCTTTAGCTCGTGAAAACTCTAGAAGACAAATATTCAATCTTCAAAATCTGGCAAGAATCATGCCTTCTAGAGTTTTCATGAGCTACAAATTGAACGAGTTTTCAAGAACAAGGGCAATAACTCATACTAAATATTATTCGATTTTTCTGATTTTCAATAGGCTTTATCCTTGGGTGATAACACTCAAGCCAAGTTTCGTTAAAATCCGTCAAGAATTGTGCCTTCTAGAGTGTTTACAAGCTAAAAATTGAACGAGTTTTCAAGAACAAGGGCAATAACTCATACTCAATGTTTTTCGATACTTCTGATTTTAGATAGGATTTATCCTTGGGTGATTACACTCGCACCAAGTTTTATCAAAATCCATCAAGAATTGCGCCTTCTAGAGTGTTTACAAGCTAAAATTGAACGCGTTTTCAAGAGCAAGGGCAACAACTCATACTAATTATTTTTCGATCTTTCTGATTTTAAATAGGGTTTATCCTTGGGTGATAACAAACACTCACACCAAGTTTCATCAAAATCCGTCATGAATTGCACCTTCTAGAGTGTTTCCGAGCGTTTCAAGAACAAGGGCAATAACTCATACTAAATATTTTTCGATTTTTCTGATTTTGAATAGGGTTCATCCTTGGGTGATTACAAACAACCATACCAAGTTTCGTCAAAATCAGTCAAGAATTGTGCCTTGTAGAGTGTTTACGAGCAATTGTGGACGGACGGACGGATGGACAGGGGTGACGGCAATATACGCCCCCCCATTTCATGTGGGCGTATAAAAAGGGAAGACCTGTAATAATTTCAAGCTCTGACTCTTACTTTTACGTTTAGGGCATTGGATTATATCAATTCCATTAATAGTAAATCTGGTTTGTTTGAATTCATTGAAAATAGAGATAAGGGTGGTTGAAAAGATGCCAGTTACAATTGACAATCAATTAGTCACTATTCACCAAAATGCACTGGCACAGGGTTTTAGAATAAGGCACTAAGAAGGGAGAAAAATAGCTTCATACATTTAGCACACTGTTAAAAACAATCAACCCGTCTTATTGTGATGATAGCAATAAGTCATTTAAAATACAAAACTGTATTAACATGGGCAAATCAAGAGGATATGAGAAAACATTTATTGTTTCAGTATTTTTATTCATTTTTTAAACAAATAAAACAAACCTACAAAACAAGAAGAAAACTTTTTGTTTTTATATAGAATAAACTACAATAATATCTGTTTATCCTGAAAATACTGAGGTATCAACACCATTGAGTCAAATACTAGTGATGTAGGACACTGATATTATCATCTGCTATTGTAGTAATAATACTTCTAGTGTCTTTGTAAGTCTAAAAAACCAAAATCACTACCTTGACGTCTTTACTAGATTGTATCAGAAGCCTAAAATTTACACCAAGACATGCTACACTTATTACAAAGTGAAATTGAGTTCGCTTTTCAACAAATATTTTTGATTGACATGTGTTTCTGAGAAACTGTACTTTGAAGTTGATTTTTCGAGAAAATATCAATTTTCCATCAATTGCAGAGTCAGACAAAAATAAATATGTAACCTAACTTAAAAAACATATAAAATGTATTAAAAGTCATCTAGATTTGCTCTTAGGTTAGGTCATTGTTAGAATTCTATTCTAGGTGCTATGCCCAGATAAACAGAACTATAGATTAGTGAATACAAGTCTATATATCAGTCGCTACAGAGACATCATATTTCATTACAGTGCCACCAAGCGGATTGATTCTGCTGGTACCTCATTGCCAGTCACTTGCCAAACGAGTTTTTGCTAATAAATTATGTAAGCTGTAAACTTTCACTTTTACATTTTTTGTAAATTTGATTTTACTCCTTAAAATTGTTGTAAAAATATTGAGATTGTAACCAACATTTCTGTGACACCTTATCGCATATTTATCAACTGAGCTTCTCTTTCATAAAACCTATACAGATAATAATGGTAATTTTACCCAGTTGGGTAAAGATATTATCTCCAAATACATTTTCAGCAAACATTTTGTAATCATTCAGCATTCACGGCTATCTATCATTTATCAATTCAGTTTTGGACAGTCTTGTCCCAATTACAATAAACCACTTCAGTTCATTTACAGAAAGTAGAATATAAACTTTGAATGAGCTTGTATCAACTAATAACACAAGATCGTCCTTTTTCCACCGCTTGGGTGGCGGTCAAGTTTGTGTTCTCTTTTTGTTCCATCCAACCTTTTAAAGGTTTATCCCAATCATCAGGAGGTCCAGTTCTATATTCCCAGACATCATTGTTTTTGGCAGCAGCCATTCTCTTTTCTCTCCTGATTAATTCATGTTTGATTATCTTAATCTGAAAGTAAAATGTAAATCATAAAAAAAGAAAGAAACATCAATTTTTTACAAGGACAACAACAAAGGTTTGTTTAGACCAGCTGGTCCTTGACATTGATCTTTCTGATTAACAATACCTGTACCCTTTTTACAGCTGGGTTGTCTGATACCATGAGCAAAATGACATACTTAAGGTCACCAGACTTTCACAAATTGACAGAGATTATAACCCACTACCTCCATTAGTTTGAAATAACCAAACAAATGACATGTAAACGTTCCAATGCTCTAACCAACAGTGTTGCCAAACCTCCTCTAGAAACTTGATATAAACTATTTTTTTTTTAAAAATAGCATGCTATTGGGTGACATTGGTCTCACATAAATCACATAGAGAAACTTTAGTCTGTATATGACACATCCACATAAGTTTGCCTTTCAGTATTTATGTCTTAGTTAAAGAAGCATCTTGTATTGAATTCTGAACAAATTTTTATAAAGATTTGTACTCACAGCTGCTGAACTGTCATTTCCATTCCTTAATTTAAAACAATTTTCCTTATCCTCTTCCCATTTACTACAATTCATATGTCTGCCGAAAATATACATTTGATGCTCACGCCCTTGTTTACCTGTAGTGACAATATGTAAAATTAAAGGGACAGCTTCGCCATTTTTGGGGGTTGATTTGGGTTAAAATATATGTAAATAGTCTTCAGAAGTATTGAGAGAGAATGAAAATTGCATAAAATAAATTCTCTTTCTATAATTATATGTTTATTCTTTCATATGGCAGAGTCTTTTTAACTTTCTCACACATATTATTCTGAACACATGGATTTGAAAGCTCAAATTTCGACGGAGAGCTTTGAAAAATATTACTGATTAGCTTAGCTAAAAAAATACTGTTTCTGAGACCAAGGTACAATTTTGGTCAAATGGATGGAGAACCTTTCCCTTTAAAAGAATCTTTCTCTTAAACCCAGTGATTTTTTCAATGGGGTTGTTTCTAATAATCTAAATACTTAAGAATCACCAGAAGAATTTATCATTTTTGATGAAAACCCTGTGAATAGCTGTCCAAGTTTAATACACTTGAAAAAAAGTTGCTAATTTTGTCGCTTAATGAATACATTATACATATGGACAAAGTATTTAATATAATATCAATAGAACTATTAATGGCTATAATTATAATTAGAGAGAGATAAAATGTTGTCATACGTACTTGTACATTCTTTAAATTCTTGAACATACATTTCACATGGTCTCACCTAAAAATAGAAATATATTTTGAATTTGCTTGGCATATGCTGTCAGACATACATATCAGAGTGACTGACATGGAAATGCTGTCAAAGTGTATGTACAAGGCAACAAAACAAGTCTGTCATGTTCTACAGACTAAGCAGTGACTTTGATGGAGGTATGGTATATTTCAGTATCTCTATAATGTTCATAAAGCAGATAGATTGTTTTGGAAAAATGCCATAAAACAAGGATATTAAGTAGTAATGTCATTTCCAGCCATCTGACGCATGATATTTTTTTATCAATCTTTATTTTTACCTGCAAAATAAAAGTACAGTGGTGTAACCTATTTTCGTGCATATGAGGATTCAACACCGAATTTCGTCAAAGTAAAAAAAGGTTTTTTTTTATGTCTTAGATGTTTCCTCAGATATTCTACAAAATAATTAAAATTGGTTTATTTCCATTTCTTTATGAATCCCTCACTTTGACCCATATTTCATAAGTATCCAACTCGACAATTGCGGTAAAATGCGTCAACTATTTTCATGTACAATGTTTGATCTATAAATAAGTCGAGAAAAACACGTTGTATGGATACCGGGTGGTATAATTAACTTCTCTTAGTATTTATCTTTAATAATATCAATTCATTATACCTAGTGTCAATTCCTTCAAAGAACCATGATTTAAAATAAAAATAGTGACTGACAAAATAAGATACGTAGCATGATTTATTGCTAAAAGTCATTGAAACAACATAAGAATATGGCCCACTTTGTGTTCCATAGAATTTTTCTGCTAGTTGATCACAAGACTCCTTTCGTTGGATTACATTCTAGCAGATGACACTTGGAATTCCAATTACAGATTTGTATAAGGAAATTCGTCCAATAAAAAATTGTGACGTATGGTAACAACTGAAATCCACCATTTTGTATTTGTCAAAGTATACATTCATACATTTTACCTTGCTTGAAACTACTGGATTCATTCTACTAGCTGATATTGTAGAGATAACCCATGTTTATCAAAACCAAGCAAATGCTGAGGTCGCACATATAAATTATTAATCCTTTCCGGAAATGACGAAAAATAGGTTAGCCCGAAATTAGGTTACTTGACTGTACTTATAATTACTTTGATTCATGTAATTCCCCCACAGGTGGCACAAGCCCCCTGATATTCGTGTGATTTTTGCCCCCTCGTGACCCTTTCCTTGGATACATCATTGTAGTCCTCTACATGCTGATGTCTGCCTTCACTTAGCCACAAGATATATAAAAGTAAAATTTGTCTATGTTGGTACCAAGTTGTGGTCTGAATCTTGAGCAGCATGACTTGACCTCAAATCAAAGTCATTATATACTGCATGAAATGAGAGGTAAACGGTCTATGAGTGATTTTAGCATTTTGAAAGAGAAAAGATGACATAAAAGAAAGGTAATACACCATACCATCCATATTTTATCTAACAAGTCATCGGAATTCGATTCTGAAGAAGAAGTTTCAGTTTCACTGAAAGCTGACATATTGGTTTCTTAAAATAATTTGTATGAAACGAAAGTTTCTAGATATGCACATATCATGCATAGGTCTTGATAACAAAACGATAGTGAAAATCTTTTGCAATGAAATGCTTCATGTGTGCAAATTGCCAATTTTTTTATCCTCATTAATTTTTTAAAATAAATATTTCGTTTACGATTCACGACGATGTAAATTTTTTTCACGTCCTCATAAACAAACCGAAAGATGAAATTTTTCAAATGTCAATGTTACTTCAAAAAGAATATTTTCATCAAGGAATTCAATTTACATATAACATTTTTGAATCGAGAGCAGTTTTGTAAAACATATAGAGAGGTCATTTGAGTCTTAGTAATATGACATTGCTTAGATGTCTATATCGTTTTAGAATGAAATTTTGATTCAAGGCTGGTCCTGAAAATAATATGACAGGCTGATTTTTCTAAATTGATTCTTTTATTGTCTAACTTTATTATGTTTCAACCTACTGGTAGACCTAGGTTACCTTGTGTAGATATTTGCTATATAAAAGATGTGTCTGTTTAAGTTTTAATCAATAAACTATGATCAATGATTTATCTTTTGAAGATATTAAGAGACAGAGGTTGTAAATCTGAAGAGCAGGTCAATACAATCATCTCTCAGGTATGCTATGAACTTTTAAAGTACCTATACATCAAGCTTTGATAAGTTATCAATGAATTCCAATCTCTTATTCAGCTTATTTTTTCATCTTTACTTCTATCATTAATTGAAATCTCTGGTTTTTTGTTTTCGATACTAACTTTTCATTTTTACTAACGTGACTAACCTCTTGAAACAAGCAAGATAATTTTTACTGACGTGCCAATGAAATTTGTGTCTACTCTCCTGTTTTATTTCTAATAACTAATTTTGTATAATACAGTACAATGTGTCATTGTTTTTTTAATAGATAGAAAAAGAAATAGAGCGCAGAGAGAAAGTTAATGAGGAATCTATGAAGAGGAAACAATTTATAAAAGAATTCTACAAACCTTTACATCCTCACATTTATACTTTAAAGGTTTGTTGAAAAATATTTCATTGTGGTTTTATAAAAAAGATAAATTGATAAATTTTTGAAATCCTAATGTACTATTTACTGATATCCTGTGCATTGTTAAGTAATCAACCAAACTGAGGTAGTTATACAAGAAACAATTGACCAAACTTTAATTTTTTATCTTAAAAATGTATTTTTTATCTATGAATGTACCACTCTTCAGAACATCATTTTCGCATTCTTTAAAGAACTCAAAATGATCAAATATTTAGAAAATATTTTCTTTTTCAGGCAGATTACTTTCATTCTGGGTTCCTGAAACTTGTTGATGTCTGTAAGAAGCCAAATGTGAAAAGCACAGAAGTTTTGGAGTTAATAACAACAGAAAAAGGTAAGGATAAATAGATTTATTGGCCTTGATGTCTATTATACCCTTTAGGTTGATAAATCCTCATCTTGAGATCTTTATAGTTATGTATGTTGTCACTATTTTATTTTATTAGCTCAGAAAGTGTATAGTTTTCCAGTGTTTACAGAAGAATTTTGTAGATCATTTTTAGAAGAATTAGAATGGTTTGAGAAGAGTGATTGCCCAAAAGGAAGACCAAATACAATGAATAATTATGGGGTATACAGTTCTTCTATATTTTTATTTCCACTGGCAGTATTACGTAGACCTCTGTTGTTTATATCGATTATTTTTCTATAATGGTAGATAAATCTGGTTTTGATAAGATTCTTACTTAGAGAAGTGTCACGTTTGCCTAATATTTAGCTTAATTAAAATGAGACATACATACTGCAAGACATTGTTGTCTTTAATTGTAAGATCAGAAGCAAAACAGTAGCACTGAAACTCTTAATTTATTCAAAATTTATTTAAGGAAAAAAGGCACAATGTTGAATGTTTAATTGTGAAATGATTTCTAAAATAAATACATTAATGCAGATATCCTGATGTACATTTTTATTGTAGGTTTTGTTGAATGAACTTGGTTTTGATGAACATTTTATGACATTATTTCGTGAAGAATATCTCCAACCAATATCAACTGTCTTGTATCCTGAATGGACAGGGCTCAAACTTGATTCACATAAAGCTTTCATTGTGACATATAAGGAAGATGAAGATCTTGACCTTGCCGATCATTTTGACAACAGTGAAGTTACCATTAATGTTTCCTTAGGAAAAGAATTTACTGGAAGTGAACTTTGTTTCAAAGGTATGAAATCGAGTAATGATGATAAAATAACTACATATGAAAATAAAACTGGCATAGGATTGCTGCATAGAGGACAGCATATTCATTGTGCGGCACCATTAAAGACTGGAGAACGGTATAATCTAATTATCTGGATGAGATCGTCCAGTGTCAGGAATCAGTGTTGCCCTATGTGTAATGATAAACCAGAGCTTATAGAAGCTGATGGTTTTGGTGATGGATTTACTGCAGATACTATTAATGTTTGTAACACATTATAAATAAAGTGTTTTATGTTTTGTTTCCCTTATATAACTTAATTGCTCCTACTTCCTTATATTAGACAATAACCTTTTCCAAGACAGCAGTCCTGATGAGGCCTTTATATCCAAAACATTTGCAGCATAAAATGAGCCCTTGGCCTTTTCAGCTATGCTTGTTTCGTTCAGAGCCTTTTTGTTGCCAAACTGGAAATAAATTAAGCTTGAACATGGTGGGATTGAAAAAAAATTTAATTACTAGATATACTAGATTTCTTGTGATTTGATTTTCTATTTGTTACCTAGTGCTATCTGTTACAATACTTAAGAACCAAGAATGATACTGCTCTTTGAGTTTTAGGTCCTTAACTTTATAAGAGTATATGTGTCATTGCATGTAAATGATCAACAATGATAAGCTTTACAGCAAACATTACAATGTATAGGTTTAATGGTCATTGCTAATTTCTGCATCTTGAGACAACAAAGAGCATGAAACAATTAACTCACAAAAAACCCCAAAACATTATCAGTTTATTTCCTTTTAAACCTTGTTTTAAAAAACTCACTCCACTAAAACATTTTATGCAAATGATTGTATTTTTAGACATCTTCTTTCTCTCTCCCTTTTGGGGTTTTTGCATGGCTATTATAGGGTAATTTTTGGTCTAGATTTGAAATTTGATGTCTGAAATTGCATTATCTTTAAGATTTAGTGAGATAATGAGAGACCTAAAGGCGGAAGGCTAATTCCTAAAAATATTCTTTTTGTGAACTGTCAAATTCTTGTGGATAAGTATAACCGGTAGTAGTCTACTTTCAATTTTAGTAGCTCAAAATTTTCATGGTCATCATAATATATTCAATTTTTTCGGAGACATTGAGGATTGGTCAAACTTTCATTCGGCATATTGGAAAGCTTTCAACGAGATTTCTGGAAAAAGTTGTAGGAGGTTGAATTTCATGTTTTAACATGGGAAAAGAGGGCAATTGAATTAGTAGAGTGAGTCCATGAAAGACGAAGGGATCAATTTTTAAGTAAGTGCTTTGCGTAAAATATACTTATTTTCACAATCAAACTTTCAATTTATTTTCTTGTAACTACACTTTGATTTTTTTGACAATAAATTTCTTGCAGTGACTTTTACTTTTAAAGCAATCAATAATGAAGTTGAAAAATATTAAAATTTCTTATAAGAGACTGCTCCCTACTATTTATAGAGGGCACTTATCTCAGGGAAAGATAACTCGTCGTAAACCTGGATGTTTTTTTTTTCGCTTCGACGAGACATTTTTGAATATCATCGTGTTTTTCAGGTAATTATGCAAATAAACTTTACAACTCACATTTTTTTCTGCTATCTATTTAATCATGCAGAAATTTGAACATTATGATTACTATGAAGAGTGAAACCCAACATACACCGGTGGTTTTGTGTTACCTTTTATTGACAAGTAGTGTTATCTCCCCTTATTTAAACTTTACCTGCAAAATATGACAGCATCACTAGTCTTTATGCAGCCTGTCCACGTCCTGGCAAAAATAGACGTGAGAGAATATTTATATACAGATTCGAATTAATGATAAAGAAATGTTGTTGTGTCCGATTAGATATTCTTAGCAAAACAGGATTTCACACATAGCTTTTACATATAACAATACGCTACCGGTAACAAAACAATTACTTTTTAGAAGAAAAAAAAAAGGAATGATGTTGAATACAATCATCTTCATATAGCTCACTCTGATAATTTTGTTATCATTATCTAGCATAACTATAGATAGATAAGTTGGCAGCTTAATATTAAAGAAAAATCAGTATTGGTAGATAGAAAATATGCAAAAAATATACTAAATTTACTAGTATTTTTTTAGCAAGACACACACACATATCAATAATCTTCATACCTTGGACCCATTCCTTTTTGTTAAATGCTAGTGCCACACAGAAATGTTATACTTCTCGCAATTTTCCAGAGAGCCATTAATCTATTGATCATTTATCCTGTTTTCTTTTATTTCAGTTGTAAATGTAATGGCCGACTGTATAACACTGAATGTAGGAGGATATCTGTATACAACTACCAAGTCTACCCTGTGTAAATATCCCGACTCTATGTTAGGCGTCATGATGAGTGGAAAATTTGACACCAGCATCGATTCAAATGGACACCGTTTTATAGACCGAGACGGTGCAATGTTTCAGCATGTTTTAAATTTTTTGCGCTCTTCTCATCTCTCACTTCCTTCCGATTTCAAAACATTTGACTTACTCTCAATAGAAGCCGATTTTTATCAAATACAGCCTTTAATAGAAGCTATTAACCAAATCAAACAAAGTCAAAATTCCATTCCACGGAGGTATCATTTAGAAATCCTGGAAGTAAGAACTGGTTCCACTGCAACGATGCCAACGAACAATTCCCGTGTAAAGACTGTACTATCAGGCAGGAAGGAGGTAATGCTATCACTACCCGCCGACTTGATCGGATCGGAATCGTTAGAAAGACTCCAGAACAAAAATGGACCAGATTTTACTGAGTTAGAACTGTTGGGAAGTAACACAAGGTTACGTTTAGGCGAAGCGTTACATAGTCGAGGTTGGCAGTTATTTAGTTCAGATCTGTCCTCGTCCTCAAGCGATGAAAACAATAAAGCAACTTGTTTGTTTAATTTACATATAGAACAGTCGTTTCGTGATAGATGGTGTCTAGAAGTACAGCCAAGCCAGGACAATATCATTCCTTCACTTTGAATCTTTTTTTATTAATAAAATTGAAAAGTTAGTCATGCCTTTTTTCCATGTAGAGTTGGATCACGTAATAACCCTGCATAAAACTTACCAGACAATCCTACCTTACACAACACACGTGAATTAATACTACTATAAGCATCCAATAATGCAAAGTAAAGATCAAGCACTAGACACGACAAATTACGTCCATGGTTTCATTCAATAGCCTACTTATGAAGGGATTGTAATAAAAGAGGTATTATAAACAATTTATGCCTGTCGGGGACATCGGTAGCTCCAATTTGCAACATTCCAATTTTCAGTCATATTAGACATCTGCGGGACTCGCTATTCCACCACAACAGCAGCTCTTGCGATAGTAACTAACAGTAACGATGTAAACAGGATACTACCTCTTAGAATGGACATAAAACAAGTGTATATATTGAATATTCATCAACTGGACTTACCAAGTGCCATGATTATCATAGAATATCTATGTAAGACTATAAAACTATATAATTATTGAAACACGTTCCTAAGCAGGTTTCAAAAATAATTAGGTTAATGAATTATTATTCAGTTTTGTGGATATATTGGATTATACAGAGATTCTTTTGTATACCGGTATTTATGATACCAAGTAAGACCACCTGATGAACAAAAACTCATTTCAAACCAGTTTTAGGTTGATCATCAACTGGTTATATACGTTTAAGGTTGTTGTCCGTTTAACAAGTTTGATATGACAGTTGTTTAGTAGAGATTGACATTTTCAATTTCATATTACGTTCAAAATAGCAGGGCATTTTAACTGGATTGTAGTTAACCTAATTTATTTCTAATTATATAATTATCAATTGCCTTACAGATGTCCTTTCTCGGTCAATCTTATTCTAATTGTAGAGTAAGAGATTGTAGTGTAATATAGATTGTAGAGTAGGAGAGATTGTAGAGTAATATAGATTGTAGAGTAAGAGAGATTGTAAAGAGAGAGATTGTAGAGTAAGAAAGATTGTAGAGTCGGAGAGATTGTAGAGTAATGTAGATTGTAGAGTAAGAGAGATTGTAAAGAAAGAGATTGAAGAGTAATATAGATTGTAGAGCAAGGGAAGAAATATAGATATTTATAGAGTAAAAGAGATTGCCGAGATATTGTTGAGTATGAGAGCTTGTAGAATAAAATAGATTGTAGAGTAAGAGAGATTGTAGAGTAAAATAGATTGTAGAGTATAAGAGGTTGTAGAGTAATATAGATTGTAGAGTAAGAGGGATTGTAGAGTAAGAGAGATTGTAGAGTAATATAGATTGTCAAGAAAGAGATTTCAGAGTAATATAGATTGTAGAGCAAGGGGAGAAATATAGATTGTTATAGAGTAAAAGAGATTGCCGAGATATTGTGGAGTATGAGAGGTTGTAGAGTAATATAGATTGTAGAGTAAGAGGGATTGTAGAGTAGGAGAGATTTCAGAGTAATATAGATTGTAGAGCAAGGGAAGAAATATAGATTTTTATAGAGTAAAAGAGATTGTAGAGTAAGAAAGATTGTAGAGTAATATAGATTGTAGAGTAAAAAAGATTGTACAGTAAGAAAGATTGTAGAGTAATATAGATAGTAGAGTAAGAGAGATTGTACAGTTGAGATAAGATTGTAGTAAGCGAGATTGTAGAGTTATAGAGCGCGGAGTAAGAGAGAGTGTAGAGTAATCGAGATTGTAGAGTTAAAAGAGAGATTGTAGAAATTGTCGAGTTAGATAGTAACAGAGATTGTAGAGTAAATAATAAATAAATAATGGACAAAGTGACTTCAAGGATACAAGGACTTTTCGTCCAAGGTTTGATACCTGATTTAACTCAGATAAATTTTCTTTATATTGAATCATGGAAAAAGGCAAATGACCTAAGAATATAGACTCTATACACTTAATCCAACTTGGTGGTTACGAGTAATGTTAATATATATCTATTGTATATCATTTGTCATAAAACTTCTAATATGTATATGCGATAAAATAATCGCACATACCTAGTCCAAAGCCCACAAAGAACTGCCAACAATATTCAGAATACGCAATAATACGTAATAAATATCGAATAATGACTTTTATGTTTTTGAACTCAGTCGTAAACAACCTGTCTTAAAATTTTGAAAAGCTCGTCGTTGTGATAAAATGCAACAATATACTATATTCGAATATTTTAAGAATTTCTCTTGGGCGTATGTACAGTAAACATCAAAGAGGATATTGCACCTTCAGATATCTAAGGAGTACCGGACGATAATAAAACAAAATGAAATGGAGGTTTGCGTGCTATTTTCATGGACAGCGAAACCTTTAATGCAAAAGTTATATCTTAACAATTGTCGGAAAGTCCATCTAACTTATTAACTTTCAATCTGAAAGCATTGCTGTTGGCCTGGTAGGCCTACATACAAAATTAAATTATTTCTACTAATTTAAAGTGTGTATTAGACGATTAAATCCCTCTCCATTCCGTTTCTATCACAGGGGTCTACATTAATTCAGTTGTACTCTACAAAGCTTGCACTTAAACAACCCAATATATTAACACTGTTGCAAACCTTGTGGGTAATTATTTTTTTATCTGTTCGTAGGCTATCATATTAAGTACGATTATTATAATGTGCTTTCTTTCAATGCCTATACTCGCCCATTTCCATTCATCGTAAATATTGTTATGAAAGGTTCATAATATCGATATTGAAAGGGTATGATATTTTTAGATTAACAAAAACAGTTTTTTCCACTCAACAAGGTACACAAAGGTGTATGAGTTTTATACGATATATAGCCCTTGATACAACAGTCCTATCACTAATTTTAATTGGGCGATGCTTTAGTTTAGATTCATTAAAACAAACTATTGTGTTTAAATGATTCTCAAAGATTAATTTCAATAGCTTCCCCATGTCCATCTCTTATTGGTAGGATTGAATAATGGCGTAGAGTTGGGTTATTGTCGGACGTAGATAACCATATATCATGCTGTTGTTTATTGTATTTCTACTTCATTTCCAACATCAAAAGGTCAATAGCTAAGGTCAATAGCTGTCGTCCAGAAAGAGGAATTCAAACCGAACTAGGATCAAAATGAAAAGCAAGTTCCGAGCTGTGATAAAGTTTTTTTTACCTTGGAAGGTATAGGATATCTAAGTTTCAGATGTATGGGAAGGATGCTCTGAGTTATAGTCATCAAACGTGGACCCTTGTGACAAATTTTATGCTGACAATAATGAAATTAAAGAAGGTGTGAATGAGTTTTTTAGGATGACCCCAAGAGGAATTCTATTTGTCAGGTATTGATTGGAAAGCTTGAAGTTCGACACGAGAAGTGTATTGTGAAGAGGAGGTGGGGAAAAACATTAAAAGATTTGACAGCTTTTTGTTTTATCTAGTAGACTTAAAACTTTTTGACGAACCCTTGTTTTATATTCGGAGATTGTGTTGAGGGGCTGAACGTTTTCATGGAATAATCTTGATTTTTTTAGATTATGGTTAATGTCAATCTGCATCCGAATTCGTTCCAGACAAAACAATCATCAGATTGACACTCTTTATAATGATCTGATCAGAACCCAGCGTCTTCACTTCTCAACTGTATCCCGCCCCAGAAAACATGTTCGCAAATAAATTATTGATAGATCTCAGTGTATTATCTAAATCAGTTGCATTATTGTCAGATCTTATATTATAAAGAACATAATAAGAGATATGTACATTTGAACTCGCGTAGTTTTGTATTTATTAAAGCATATAAATGTAAAAGTGAAATATGTTAACTTGTGAAATAAAGTAAAAGTGATTTGGTACAACTGATTTATCGAACAAAGAAAGTTGGGTTTAATGTAATTATTAATCAATCAATACTTTTATCATCGTGACTTTTGGATCTCCTGTCTCTTGAACTCGTCCAAAATATCACGTATTCATCATTGATAAGGGGCGTGGTTTAAGCGACAAAACTGAGCTGGAATGAGGTGGTCTAATTTTGCTGCAATATATATCTCTACAATCTCTCTTATATACAGTCTCTCTTACTCTAAAATCTCCATAGACTACAATCTCTCTTATTCTACAATCTCTCTTACTCTAAAATCTCTTTTACTCTACAATGCCCATTACTCTACAATCTCTCTTACTCTAAAATCTCCCTTACTCTAAAATCTCTTTTACTCTATAATCTTTCTTACTCTAAAATCTCCATAGACTACAATCTCTCTTACTCTACAATCTCTTTTACTCTACAATCTCTCTTACTCTAAAATCTCTTTTACTCTACAATCACTCTTACTCTAAAATCTCTTTTACTCTACAATGCCCATTACTCTACAATTTCTCTTACTCTAAAATCTCTCTTACTCTACAATCTCTCTTACTCTAAAATCTCTTTTACTCTACAATCTTTCTTACTCTAAAAACCCCTTACTCTACAACTTCTATTACTCCAGAATCTCTCTTACTCTAAATCTCAGAACAGAACTAAATTATAAATCTGACTGAATTTTGACCTATTGACACACCAATATAATATATAATTCGAAAAGAATCAGCCAAGACCTGTAAGCAAGTCGTTGTGATTACTATGACAAACTTGACTCCATCGACTAAGCTGCTGAACCTTGCTTTCACTAGAATTCGGTTTACGAAGTCACGACTGCTTCATGTGGTTTTACAATATAAGGTATAAATTAGAGATGAAATACTTAAAATTTAGGCTGAAATAAAGGATGGCAAATATTTTGTACAATTTAGAATAGATGCTTATGGCATCCAGCAGACATATCCCACTTCTGTCCGGCATTAAGCTGCTCGTCCATCTCGGCGGTTAATGGAAAAAACACCGCCGGCTACATTCGAAGGTCAACAGTGACTTGCGGCGGCGCCTTATCTCGGCGGCTTACTGGTCTAAATCAGTCCAAGGGCGTGAAAAAATAGTAGACCTACATTAAATGATCCGTAAGACACATTGACCAACCTCAAGTTATAATAAAATAGAATGTTTTCATTGAATTATGAATCTATTTAAATGAATACATATTGGTGTGACGTAGAACACTTTTAAGTTACATGGGTATATAAACCTTTCTTTATTCAAAAGGAAACCTTTCAAACTTGTGACCAGATCTGAGGGGTACAATTTAAATATTTTTGAGGCAACAAAAGATTCAGGATGTTAGCGTTACAACTAATTCTTGGTAAGTGAATATATATATATATATATATATATATATATATATATATATATATATATATAAACATATTTATCTTTGCTGTCTCTTTCCTCGTCATGAGTAAATAGACATTTAAATATAAATCTTACGGATAAGATCCTACAATATACTCTAATATTCATTTCATCAGCAGGGTCGTTATTTAGTTTAAGTTATGGATGACACAGTAATTCAGGCGCCTGAAACACAATACAATACAAGGAATACAATGGTGAAATCCTGACCATTCCGCAAGAGTAGTTTTAGTTTTGCTTTTCATTTTTAAGTTGATGGAGACAACAATCTCCTCTGCCTCTACGTAATAAACTGCTAAGACCAGTTGCTATGAACATTTGGAAAATATATTTCACAAACTTCTAATAGTGGTTGAATGATAATTGAAGAATTTATAAAAATTTAAACACCAAAGAAATAAGGAAGAATTTCATAACCTAAAATGTTGTTCGAATGACGATTGAGAAGCTCTGATTGAGACTGGTAGAAGTTTGCCATAGATGTTATTAAGAGGCATACGTTCTTAAAGGAATAGAATTAAAAGCTAAGAATTATGACACATAGAGTTTTTATAGTCATTGACAACTGGCTATAGCTAATGGGAAATGAAATAAAATCAAATGGCGTCACCTACTACTATTCTGCTCTAGATAGGACTAATGCGTGCAATTTTAGAAAGTTTTCAAATCTAATTTGTAAAACATGTACCGCACACGACCTGTGTTTTTGTCCTATCTTTACATGATAGGTAATAATGTCTAAACATTATTGGTAAATAAATGATGGGAGGAGGAATGTTATCAAACTTTCAATAGAAAATTTCATTTTTCAAGCATAAAATGTCTCTATAGGTTATCACCAACTTTTAGTTAAAAGGATTGAAGATTTACAGCCATCTCTTTCAAAATATTATAACGAGCATGAATCCTGGTTGAAAAGATGTGGAAAGCGTGAATGACGCATGGATAATGAAATATCTACTGTAGTGACTGGTGATAATATAAGAAAGCATAAAATTAAATAATCCTTAAATCCTTTTTTTAACATGATTGTATAACTATCAATCACACTTTTGACAAAAATACAAACACATTCACGTCAAATCTTCTTTGCTACAACGAAGGTAGTATGAGCATGCGACATAAAGCCCTTTCTGTAACAAGCCGAAAGTAGCGATTAATAGTTGCGTTTGCGAATAATGAAAGTGGTCATAAGTTCCGAACACAACTCACAACTCAAATGCATGTGAGTTGGTTCGAAACCAATGACCGCTTTTCTTATATGCAACCATGGTGTGAGAGCCACTTAAGGGAACCAAAAAATGACCACAACTCTGAACAGCTACAATTAAATAGTTAAGAAATATAAGAACTGTATTCTTAACATTATTTTCGTTTATTTACAGCGTTCAGTGTGGCTGTTGGCTATGTTGATATGGGTTTACCACCATCAGTACCACCACTGCAACCATCTATTCCACCAATAGATGAAGGTATTCTATTTTTTTCTTCTTTGTATTATGTAACAAACGTGTTAAGTAAAAACCTATCTTATACCAGATACCTATGAGGATTTTGCATGATTTAAGAATTGAAATCAGATTTGATTCGAAAGTCTCCTCCTTTGAAAATCCCCCTTTGTTCAGTGAGTGCATATCAAGTTGTAATATTAAACATCAGTTTTGTCTTCTGAGAATTGTATATTCGAAATAAAAGATGGTTAAATCGATATTTGTGGGTTAGATTTAGAATAAGAATGATAATGTACAATACCTGCGTGGAATAGTGAATGCTGTGATGCATTGTCTGCCTCCTTTTCTTTAAAGGTGGATTTTGTTTCTGAAATAAATTTCGGCTGCATGAGATAAGACACACAAGTCTTAAGATATTCAAAACGACTTTTTAAATAGATTTAGGACAGATTTGTCCATGAAATATCTTCAATGTACTTAGTTGAAACATGAATATAAATAGATTTGTTATATTTGAAGGATGTCTGCCAAATATGGATTGTGAAACAACTTACCAGATGGCAGTTATAAGTGGTGATCCATGTCAGTAAGTATCAGTCAGGTCATAATATGTAACACCGGCAAGAATTAGACTTGTGAAAACAAGGATTGGTTTTCATTTCGAGACAAAAGGAATTAACTTCTATCAGCCTAATCCCTGTTATCTATCAATTAGCACAAGTGTGCACGGTTGGCGGAGGAAGTGTAAAAGGGCTCAAATTCATGCGTGACGAGCAAGATTATAGTTTTTCATCCTAGGAAAGATTACCCATAAGGGAGTAATTTTGAAATTTTTTTTTGGGGGGGGGGGGGGGATTGCAGGGATAACCTAACGAAATCGTAAGGATTAATAGGGGAGAGAGAAGTTGGGAGTTGGGGTAATGCAATCGATCCAGGATCCTGAGAGGGGTAATAGAAATAAAAAGATTGAAAAACACTGCTGTATAGTGCTATACAATGCTGATCTAATGTAAACATTTCTTCATCAGGGCGGCTAAAGCATTCAAAACATGCGCTGAAGCATCCGAGAGTCTTTGTACTGGACCAATACCATCATTAGTTTCAGCTTTTACAGAAGGAGCAGCTAAAGCTGTTGCAGATAATTGTAATGAGGTTTTAGAAAACTGTAAGTTCAATTGTAATTGTATTGTCGTATAGCTTTTGCCTGTTTAGGCACATTATTGGGCTGTAATTAAATTGGCAGCATAAAATTCCAGAAAAGAGTATAAAAAATCAAATGGAAGAATGACATGAAAAAGGACTGACTGTGCATGATAAGTTACAAGCAAATGACGTTTTTGGTGAATGTTCACTCAGAGGAGGTGTTATATTTAAGCCCCTTGTTTCTTTTCCATTACCAATGAAAAAAAATTCGAGTTTTATCTCTTGGCAATAACTATATACCAAATAGGGGTTAGGATGGTCGTTCGAGTTGAAATGAATAGAAAAAAGCCTTTGATATCTGTCCAATGAGTCGTAAAATGAGCGCGTAAATTATTTTTAGTTTCTCCTACATATTGTTTGGGGCATTTCCTACAGGTTTCTCATGTTAGATGCTCCCGGATCGACTACTTATTCATGTTCCAATTCCGTCCTTAGATAATTAACCAATTAAAGTTCATTTTTTAAGAAGACTCATTTTTATTTCAGTACCATCATGTGCTTCCATCTGTGTACCATATGAAGAAAGGGCAATTGGTGACTGGGCTGATAATAAACAAGATGAAGGTTGTGAGTAAGTATCTGTGTTTAGACGCTAGTATAATATCGAAGCCCAAAGTGCTTCAAGCCGATACCTTGCTACTCGCGAAATTTTGCTCATGTCACAAGTTTGGTGTGTGTCTTCATTAGTCCCATATGTAACTCATTCAGTCCATTCACGTTCATTAACACTAATTATTTAGCAAATACGCAGCAACTTGGTCATCACAATGGTATGCTTACATATATTTAAGATCTTGGTTTGGTTTGGTTTGGTTTGGTTTAATAAAATTTCGTCCTGAGGTCACTGTGTCATTGTCATTGTCTGAACACCATAGTTTGTGTGTCCTGCTTCAGTTGATTTTATAGTCACGACATTTCAAACCGGCAGAGTTTCTGGGCCTGGGGGGTCCCAATCTGTAGCCCAATCTGATTGACTTGAAGCTTTCCATACCAATCACTCCGAGCTGCATCATGTTGACAATGACGACCAAGCGCTACCGTGTAAATCGGACGAAATAGTCACGAATGTCCAAAGAAGTAGTGACAGATGCATTTGATTTCAATCTAATTTACCATTCCTCTACATTTTATTCATTCCAGGCAATATCTGTTATACAGATCGTGTTTACAGAACTTTGAAGATTCCCCTTCTGCCAACTGTAAAGTGACAAATATCCTGTCTAAAGCTCTCGTCACTCACAACCAGAAATGTCCAAGTTAGTTATTTTTCTTTCATTTAGCGTGATATTGAATATAGCGATCAAAACTTTTTTTTAAGGTTATCGAATTTTTGGTTAGTTCAAACATTCATGTGTATGTGCCACAAGGAAACTCTCTCTTTATTGATCAACCTTCTGTTCATAAAATTCTTATCTCACTGGATGTAAATTTGTGTTTTCCTCCAATCTACTACGCCCCGTCCTCCCCAGACATGTCGTTACCAATCCACGTATTTTCGAGTTTGATTCAGGTGTCTGCATAAACCTCCTTCTTAGCGACAGTAGTGAGCGATTGGTTCTACAGACTATAATCCGATTCGATATTTTTGAGATGAACTATATACATCTATTCTATGGTTTGAAGTTTGATTATTGTTCTTGTGGTTGTCCAATATAACCACCAAGAACAGAAATATTAAAACAGAACCTGAAATATGTTGTTACCCAGAGTTTCACGCGGTTTATTTTGTTATTGTAACCATCAATAATATATAGATATTAAACAGAGTTCTGAGGGCAGAGCACATTCATCATTTTAAATTTGATCAGATTTTCAGAGGCTTTTCATATATACCTTGTTTCTTATCAGGAACATGTCCTGAATATTATGATGATTGTGAAACAAATCTTCCAAAACTAGCTGCTGATGGAAAAAAATTAGAAGAAACATGTTTGTATGTGGAAATTTTATTCTAGAACTTTTATATCATAGTTATTCTCATAGAAAGTAAAACGAGCCTTGAGTGATATTAAATTAGTGGAGAATAAATAACTATACCCAATTATATCTATAACATTTATACTTGAAATAAAGATCTTGCGACGTTTCGACATCATAGCTTGATAAAGACGAGAAAAACATTTTAGAAACTTCAAATCGTTTATCAAAGTAATGGTTTTCATACCAATACCATCGTCGAAATGTAAAAATATTTTTGTGATTGTAGCTTCATCCAGTTTTTTTTTCTACCGATTAAAAATTTGCACACGTGTTATTGTCGTTTTCTGCTTTAAAAAAGTACTAGTCACTGACATCCCACTTATATGTGACTAATGTCTTTGTAAAATATCCTCTTTTCAGACTGTGGTCTGCGTGTAATGGGTATGACTTTACAGTATGTCAAAAGACTCTGACTGTTAGCTACGATACTGAATGTGGTAAGTGATCTTCATTATAAGCATTGTGCTTTTATGACTACTGACGGCGTAACTAACTTTGATTTTTTGATGTTGATAGGAAATTTTATTGTTTACATTTGCCATATCTTTTTCGGTTTCAAACTGTCGATGTCGAACATCTGATAAAAAGACCGAACATAAAATAAGTCAATTAAAGGAAGATTTGTGATTGCTAGATTTTATTCACAATTAATTAAAGCTTATTAATTTACAACTCACTTTAATAGTGTGTCAACCAACTAACTCTAGGGACCTTTTTTTGTAGCAAATGTGACATTACTTCCCAGTATAGACAAAGATAACAATGGAGTGTCAATAATTACCAGTAGTAAGTATATAGATAATTTGTTTGGCTAATTATGGTGTGATAAATAGGAAATTCACATCATAAACAATCCCTACAAGAACCATTACGCTAACTTAACTATTTACATAAGTTGAATTACCTCATTATTATATAGAAAGGTGCCAAATTGAACTTTAATTTGGAACCAAGCTCGGATTATGTCTCAAAAAAAAAAAACGAAAAAAACTTCGAGACAAATTTCTTTTTAAAGAGGGGAAAATGGTGGAATTATACCAGGATGATCTGACTATTGCAAACTTGCGTCGACCACCTGTTTCTAGCATTTGAATTACGAGAACATATAGCGTGCCAAAGAACATAACCTTTACTGTGTTAGAAATCTGACTCTGAATCTTGATCTTTGTCAGAATCTCAGACTGATGTCACCCATGCGGAAATATGATAATATTGGAAGACTATATTAAAGAATATAATTTTATTATCACCTTTAAGTGACAATGTTGTTCTATAATTCTAGGTATGGGAATGGTAATTGGCACGATTGGTGTACTGTTACTGTTGATAAAATAATCCACACAGTTTGATTTTGGACTAATATTGTTAAAGAGTATGAAGCTTTAATGCTGAAAATTAATGGTTTTAGTCTTAATTAATTAAATACATGTACATTTATAATTGTTTGGCGGTATTCGCCAAATACATTTTCTCTGTAGTGTAAACATTTGAAGTAGCATGACGCATCCGTCGAACACCAGTAGCCTAAACCAAGCTGCTGGGGAAAAAAATAATTTCTAGCTTCGAATGCCGCTTTCTGCTTTACTACCTTTGACACTTTACATATCATCCTATTTTTTTTTTATTTATTTATTCTAAGAAAAATTACATTCATGGCATTTGGAGAAGATATAGTTTGGGAACCGAACAGAAAAGCATAAAAGACAATCGAAATACATAGAAATATGAAATGATCGAAGTCATGATAAAATTGTACATATTTGAAAAATAGTATTTCAGTACAAGTTATTTCCCTTGAAATAAAATTTCATAATATCTGTTATTTTATTTTATCATATATTAATCTTGCTTTATCAGTATTTTTGCAGCTGCATGGCTGCACTTTACTAAAATAAATTTCATTTAATGATTTCGGCGTTAACAATGGAAACCAATGTTATCAGTGTTTTAAGATTCTCGTTGTAATATGACATATGTGATAATATGTGTTAATGGTTAGGATTTTGGTATTGGTTAAACAATTTTATATAATGCATAGTGATAATATTATTACTAACCAAATTTTGCTATTCACTATAAATAAGATTTATATTAATGTAAAGCATATGACCAGTTGTGATGCCAGACTGGGGTTACAAATCGGGGACAAACTAACTCAATGGGGGGACAACTGCTGAGGCTGAATTCAAATTTTGGCTACTCTGTGGTGTTGTCATAGTCGCAAGCCTCTTAGATGGTTCTCTCAAGAAAATTTTTGAAAAAATAAATAAATTTTGTGCATTAAGACATATGTTTTGGAGAAAAAGGTAGATATTTAGTTTTGTTGTATAAAGTTTGGGTACAATTTATTGGGGGTGCAACCACTTATCCAGGAGGGTGGGGGAGGGGCAAATGTCTCCACTGTACCCCCCACTGGCGCCGCTACTGCATCCCACAATACAACATAATATATTAGTTTACAGTTTAAAGATGTACACAAAAAATTAGGCCAAGTGTGCAAACCAATCCCAGTCCTGCAAAAAAAAAAGAAGAAAAAAAAAGAAACACAACAAAGAAATAAAATGATTAAATCGAACAGATTTGCTCGTCAGTCGACTTACTTGGTTTCAAAAATATTCCATAATATATTCTATAAACTAATATATCCAAAAAAAAAACTGAATAACAATCCATTAAATGTAGAATTGTTGACACTGTTTCAGTAATCATAATATCGTCTTATAAAAAGATTCCATTTTTTAGTCATGGCACCTGGTAATTCCAAATGATGAATAAATTATACTCTTATTGTCCAGGTTTGAGCCTTTAAGTTTTATGTCCATTCTAAGCTAGTATTTCTTTAAGTTTGATATCCTACTCTTCTGCAATTATAATATTATTTTATTATTATTATTTGCTGTATTGTTTAAATAACCTCTAACTGCTTTAACTGTGAATCAGTGGCGTTTCTATAAATCATTAGATGGAGGGTCCGAGTATTGGCTACAGAATGTTATGATGAACTGGAAGCTAAACATCCCCCGTGATAATAAACAGTCAAAGAAAGCCCCTTAGAGAAGTATTTTTATTACCTATTCTTTTTAAATAGTGCAACGTAAAAAACTATCGATTATCAGTTATTTGTGAAAGCAGGAAGTTATTTTAACATTTTTATTTTATCCTGTTTTCAGTTGACGAAGTAAGAATTGTGCTGTACAATAGCAACTGTACCCTTTCACCAAGGCCGCAGTGACTCGGTCAGTTAGACGATTGCCCGCTAACCTGATAGTTATTGTACAGTCATACCTTCGGATTTTTCGACCAAGTTTTGCAAATCAATTCAATTGAATAAACCCGTGTTCTACCATCTTTACATTTTCAAGCCATTACCAACTGCGTAGACTGCAATAGCCACTTTTCTTGTATCACGAAAGTTTGTTCATACAACAATTTGGTTGGATTGTGCGTAAGCGTATTGAGTCAATCAGAGTTCTCGACAGAAAGTCTGTAAACGATACGCCATAATGTTTAGTCTTTACATTGAGGGCTCTGAATGGCTGTATTCGCTGGTGTATAATCAAATCGAATTGCTGCATTAGGTGATACAAGAAAGGTGGCTATTTCAGTCAATGTATAGGACGAAGTTCGTAATAGCTGAAGTGGTGTGCTACAGGCTTTATATGTTGAAGACCCATTGACAGTTGGAAATCTAAAAAGAGTAAGCTAATAACGTTGTCTTTGCAAAATGTCCCTCATATTACACTGCACAGATTTGTCTGTCGGTATAAGACCAATCTCGCGAAGAAAATGTATTTGGTACATAGAGTTACAAATAGAATAGCTCTTATAATAATAAGATTTTGAACAAGGTATTTCATTTGAACACAAGAAGCTGTTTAAGTTTCCATTTGTAAATGATATGATAAAAAACTAAAAATACTTACTATTGATTGTTCCTGAAGCTCCATTACTATTATTTATACTTTCTGTTTGAGATACAGCAGTACTCACTGTAAAAATAAACATTTTGCTTGGGTTCTTTTAAATGTAAGAAAATCAATATGACAAAGATATGATGTTTGTGTCACAGGAATTTGATCTTTCAAATTTTTGGGAATATATTTGAAGTTATAAATCAGAACACACATCACAAACAACTGTCGATAATGTGTATACGACCCTAAACAAAAGCGATAACTTTCTGATGATCATAGCCTACACGAGTCAAAAACAAAAGCACAAAATAAACTAAGGTAGGCCAACTCACCACTAGTTGTTTCTGGAGACCCACATTTCGTATCATAGTTCAACTTCAGAGTTTGTTGACATGGTGAAAAATCATACCTTTTACACACAGACCACAATCTGTAAATGGAATTAAAAATAATTTGATATCCATTTTTTATGGAGTCTAACTTTCTATCTTTGGCACTATGTGATGAAGAAAGCGCCAGTCCCCTTGACATGCTTCACTGATCAACACTTTATATTCCATATTAGTGACAAGAAAACTGACAAGTATTTTATAATGATAGCCTGCCAGGTAAGGTAATATACGCCCACTGACAGCTTTGATACAGTAACAATCATTGTTAGTATGAAATATTCAACCTTCAGTCATACACTTTTAAACTTTTATTGTTTACGAGCTAAAATTGAAAGCGTTTTCAAGGCCAATAACTTATACTAAATATTTTTGGATTCTTCTGATTCTCAAAAGGGTTCATCCTTGTGTGAATACACACTCACATCAAGTTTGAAGAACTGTGCCTTCTAGAATGTTTACGAGCAAAATATTGAACGCGTTTTCAATAACTTGAGGCATCTCTTTCACTTTGTACAAACAAATTGAAACGCCACTGATTTACTAATACTTGGAATCGATATGCTATATTCTAGTTACTCTCAGCGAACCGCAACGATGTGTTTGATACAGTTCATTTTATCCTTTCAGTAGACTGAAGATTACTTGAAGACAACATTTGTCCCTGGAGTACAGACGTTAAAATGGTCTCCCGTCGGAGATAGGATTTTCATACATTGCCATCTTGCAATTTCTTTTCTACTTTTGAATGTTGGTGGACTGTTAACTCTTGAATGGATTGGACCGACAGACATGGGTGACGCCAAATTCATGTGGGCATGTACAAAAAAATATTTAATTGATCAAAATAAATACCTTTGTTAGTATAGAACACACTTGTTAATATAACAATATTGTTAGTATAACTACAGAATTCTAATACAGCAAAAACTTCCATTGGTTCTCCACTCACAATCAGCGTC
This sequence comes from Lottia gigantea, assembly GCF_000327385.1. Taxonomy (NCBI): domain Eukaryota; kingdom Metazoa; phylum Mollusca; class Gastropoda; family Lottiidae; genus Lottia; species Lottia gigantea. Next base: position 4,046,350 of record NW_008708400.1, read on the forward strand.
ATTTCCGTTAGTACACTTCTCAGGAATTATAGGGTGAGTGGTATGATTGTTAGAGAAAATGGAAAAATTACTAGAAAGAACGATCACTTGAAGACAACCGCACTGTACCCACCGAATGCCGCAATGAACTCTCAGCAGGTAAGTTCCCCGGCCAATTCGGTGGCCCCTACTCGTTTTACCAAATCTAAATATCTAAATCTTCTAGTGTTTAGTAGTTGACAGACACTTATTGTCTTTTAGGGGTTTTCTGTAGTGTAAGAAAATTCAACAGTCTCAAATAAAAGGACGAAGAATTTATTCATGTCTAGCCTTCGCAAAATCCTAAAAGTACGACTATTGAAAATTGAAGACAAATGTACCGTTGGGAGCTAAGCTAAAATTCATTTGGCCGAATCTTGATTGTGGTCTTCATTGCAGACAAACCGGTCGTCACATCTATTATCTATAACTTCAGACTCAAACACAGTATTCAACCGACAAGGTGAGATTTTAACATGACCAGTACCCTATGATGTCCTGTCAACCACTTTTAAAAGTTTAGTACCGTAACATTTTAGTAAAACTTTCTATTGTTAATGTATTTTAAATGTTTAGTTTTAAATGAGAACATACAGACATGTTTCTTGTAACCTTGATTCATCAGCTGCTAGCTTGGGAAGATTCTTACTGCATTCATCATAAACAGCAGTACAATTTTCTAATTTGAATAAAAATGGGATTAAGTTTCAAAAATGGGGTTGGTTGAATTTAAAATGGGTTTTATGGGCTTTGTTTGCCTTACAATTTCTATTTATGAACAAATGTCTTTTTCTAGATATGAGGAATTATGGTAAGTAACAACCTCAAATTACATATTGTCAAACGTCTTTCGTGTGTGTTTTTATTTTCTGAGAGAAGTTGGTGGTACCATTCTGAATAATCCTATTATGTCTGGTAGGATTGCCATTCAAAATGAACAGAACTAGAACCATGTCCAGATCTGTTCCGAAATTTCAGGCAAGTAGTTTGACGTATGGTGGTCAAAATGCAGAAATCTCCCCAAGGAGGTTGGCTATTACCCTTTTACGTTTATACGAGTAAGGAACAAACATTACATTATAGATTATACATTATCTTTTAAATTTTCTTTTCTTTTCAAACAAATAAAAGTAATGAAAAAAAAGTTATAAACTTTGACAATCTCTATTGTATATTGCGACAGCATCAGCCAAGAAACTTGCAACTTTGCAGTTTGGATCAGCATAGATTTGTAAACATTGTCCGTAGAGTGCATATTGTCTGAAATAAAAGGAAATGGATTAAGTTTGATGTATTGCAGAAAGCATTTCGTTATTTCCCCATCTTTATGTAAAATAAGTGTGGCATGCTACAATGTCGCGTATGATACGGGTTCAGTAGGTTTTGTGGTAAAATAAAATGACCTACGAAGCAGTCAACTTACATTGTAATTTGCTATAATTGACAGATATCAATGAGATGGTCAATAAGTCGAAATGAACACTTTCGAAAAAAATTGCATTGAATGAAGTATATTCTAAGATATCTTCGTTTACACAAAATTATTACAAAGATACTTACTCGCAACCCGATTGTTGTTTCGAATCAGCCCAATCACCCAAAGCTCTGTCTTCATAAGGAACGCACATTTCAGCACATGCTGGTACTGAAAATTAAGATGTAAAAGTCTAAAATACCAACAAGATCTCTGTATCGTCTCTTCTGAGTAAATGTTGAATTGTTTTAGGTCCACTACACAGTCATAGCTCTCCATTGATGACACTCTGAAAGACCACATTAGGAGGGCAAGAGAACCTTGGTGATGAAGTATATTAAAAGTGTTTGAGGTCAAAAAATAATTGAAAAAGTTTATATAAGTAATGTACGTATATTATAAAATATCATAATAGTAATGTTTGTATTTACTGTATAAACCATTTGTTTTTTTATTACTTACATTCTGCGGGAAGTTCATTACAATTGTCTGCCACAGCGGCTGCTGCCCCTGATACCATAGCTTGTACTAATGATGAAACTGGTGGAATACACAGACTCGCTGCTGCATCAACACACGTCTTAAAGTCTTGAGCGGCTCTAATGAGAAAGACGTTACGGTTAGTATTCGATTTGCCTTTCGTATACCAGTAATATAATCGATTTGCAAATTTCTAATTGGACGCTAAGATTTTCTATAAATAAATATATTACTTATAAACGAAGCCCATTGAAATATACCTGATCCGTTACTGGTGTACCCGGTGTAGGCTTTCACCCTTAATACCTACAATAAGCAAAGATATTCTTGCTTTGCCAATGGTGATTTATTACATCAACAAAATCATATACTTACTGGCATGGATAATTACCCATAACTGCAACTTGATAAGCCGATTCACATGCAAAATTTGGTTCACATCCTGAAAGCAAAATATGGCTGATATCATTCGGCAATAGTCCTTTGTTTCAGTTAAGCTGAATATGTTGCAGAGAGCCAGCAGAACTTTTACGGTGGTCCGTTTGGGTTGATAATTTATTTTGTATGTTTTCTAGTAAATCAAATTTATCCTTATATACGGTCATGTGTAAATAAAACGAACACTTATCAAGCTAAGGAAGAGGGCCGAGCTTTTATTATATTTTTTAAACCATTCTGATTACCCAGCTTGTGGGGCTAAATTTCAACAATCCGTAACACTCTTTAGACTTAAAATTCAACGTCCGATTCTCCTATGCATGTGCTGTAATAAAATCATGCAGTTTCGAGTATTGTCAATTCTATAACATTACTAATATTACTATAGCATTGTTGTAATTGACCGCGAGACTGAAATGGTACTATCAAACCTTATAAATGACGACGGGGTTCTTAGGGCGTCGCTTTGCAATAATTAGTAGCAATATTTCAGAATCATAAGGATACAATAGTTATTTATGTTTCATTCGGTGGATGGGGGGGGGGGGGGGGAGTTGTGATCACTGGCCCAACTGGATGATTGCGGTGCCCGTGAACGTAAGTCTTTTTAAACATAAGTCTCTCCAGTATTTCGGGATACCCCTTGGACTTGGTTCAACCAGTCCCTATGGAAGTTGATCCACTGGATGTTGATAATATTACGTGATACGAAATTAAAGCGGTGAATTTCAAACCCGTGATGTCAAAGTCGTGAATGCAAAGCAAATTATAAATACCTCCTGGACCGGGGGGTGGTGGTATAGGGGGTGCCCCTGGTAGTGGTGGTGGTGGTGGATTAGGATCGATTGCTCTTTGTGGTAGTGCATTAACCAAAACATATCCAACGGTCACACACAATGCTGTAAAAAGGTTAATATGTATCAAAGGTTAATCATACAGCAATTAAATATTTTCACTGTTAAAATAGTGCTCAATTATAGGGCCATATTGTTTCAGTGAACAACTTATTCTCTTGTCTACACTTCGAGACGAGCTGGAAACGTTTGTTTAAAGACGTAGGCTACTTTGAGGCTTTTAAGATGGAAAGCTTTTAACAAAGGTATTTCAAAGAACAGCAACCGTCATGCTCATTTTAAGTCAAATTGTATTTCTTCTATAACTGTTATATCTTGATTTTTTTTCAATAGAGTTTGTCCTATTGTGATAAGCAACATCTTTAAGTTGTTAACAACAATAGTTCTATTAAAGAACCAAAACTTGAACCTGAAAAAAACAAAACGCGTATACTGCTGTCTTGGAGCATTTTGTTAACATGCTTGCATAATGTTTAAATCAGACTGAACAAGGGGAATATTGTTACCCCATTTACCTCGAAGTGGCTATTTCCCAGAGGTAACGAGGCTCAAGTACAAGATTTAAGTTTATACATATATTAGTGTAAGTTAAACTCATTTTGGAAATTATTCTTTTGATCGAAGATGAAATAGTGACCCATTCTGTACTTCTCATAGTTTTCAATATTCACATTTCAAAGCTAACACCTGAATCAAAAGCAGTACACAACATATTATTGATTACGTAAAGTTTTTTCACCCGATAAATAGAACTTAATCTCTGAACGACATGAAACTTGAAACATCTGTTTTTCAGTCAAATGGCATTTAACAGATTTCAGAACATCAACATTGAACGTCGATTGTATTCGTAATTCCATGTAACATATTTTAAAAATAATGTACTCTTGGAACAATGCCCGCACCAATAAGTTGGATATTGGTCCGCAAAGATCAAGGGATGACGTCACATCTGTATTTTAAATTTAGTTCTACTTAAAACTCATCGAGTGGACAAGTCTTTCAAATCTTAGCTTCAAAAATTTAAACAAGTTAATCTTGCCGGTATGACGAAACAGAACTGAAGCAAATAATAGAAAAATATTTGGAAAATCTAACTGTTTTTGAAAACATAGGACCTACAATCAAATGAAGTTCTTTAAATAACAATTACTCCCTTGGCATTAATGAAAAACATGACATAACAATATTATACACTCACATAAATTTCTGTTATAAGCATGAATACCCAAAAATTATGAGAGGGGAAAATATTATTAAATTCATTCCTAAACCTACCACCTGCCACCTGTCATATAATAAACATTACATTTATTGCTACAACCATCTGTTACTTATCCGATATTTTGTTATTTGTGCTTTAGTGAATAAATAATATTTCTTTTTACTGTAAAGGTGGCCACCTGCCACCTGCCATATAATAAACATTACATTTATTGCTACAACCATCTGTTACTTATCCGATATTTTGTTTTTTGTGCTTTAGTGAATAAATAACATTTCTTTTTACTGTAAAGGTGGCCACCTGCCACCTGCCATATGATAAACATTACATTTATTGCTACAACCATCTGTTACTTATCCGATATTTTGTTTTTTGTGCTTTAGTGAATAAATAACATTTCTTTTTACTGTAAAGGTGGCCACCTGCCACCTGCCATATGATAAACATTACATTTATTGCTACAACCATCTGTTACTTATCCGATATTTTGTTTTTTGTGCTTTAGTGAATAAATAACATTTCTTTTTTACTGTAAAGGTGGCCACCTGCCACCTGCCACCTGCCATATGATAAACATTACATTTATTGCTACAACCATCTGTTACTTATCCGATATTTTGTTTTTTGTGCTTTAGTGAATAAATAACATTTCTTTTTACTGTAAAGGTGGCCATCTGCCATCTGCCACCTGCCACCTGCCATATAATAAACATTACATTTATTGCTACAACCATCTGTTACTTATCCGATATTTTGTTTTTTGTGCTTTAGTGAATAAATAACATTTCTTTTTACTGTAAAGGTGGCCATCTGCCATCTGCCACCTGCCACCTGCCATATAATAAACATTACATTTATTGCTACAACCATCTGTTACTTACCCCATATTTTGTTATTTGTGCTTTAGTGAATAAATAACATTTCTTTTTACTGTAAAGGTGGCCATCTGCCATCTGCCACCTGCCACCTGCCATATAATAAACATTACATTTATTGCTACAACCATCTGTTACTTATCCGATATTTTGTTTTTTATGCTTTAGTGAATAAATAATATTTCTTTTTACTGTAAAGGTGACCACCTGCCACCTGCCATATAATAAACATTACATTTATTGCTACAACCATCTGTTACTTATCCGATATTTTGTTATTTGTGCTTTAGTGAATAAATAATATTTCTTTTTACTGTAAAGGTGGCCACCTGCCACCTGCCATATAATAAACATTACATTTATTGCTACAACCATCTGTTACTTATCCGATATTTTGTTTTTTGTGCTTTAGTGAATAAATAATATTTCTTTTTACTGTAAAGGTGACCACCTGCCACCTGCCATATAATAAACATTACATTTATTGCTACAACCATCTGTTTCTTATCCGATATTTTGTTTGTAATTTGTGCTTTAGTGAAGAAATAACATTTCTTTTTACTGTAAAGGTGGCCATCTGCCACCTGCCACCTGCCATATAATAAACATTACATTTATTGCTACAACCATCTGTTACTTATCCGATATTTTGTTATTCGTGCTTCAGTGAATAAGTAACATTTCTTTTTACTGGATTAAAAACCAGTTTTCCAATTATTTATATAAATTCTAATATATATATATATTTCAAATATTACTATTGCTGTCGATGGATACGATCTCATACATGTTGGATATTTCATTTACCTGTTTTAAGTTACCGTTATTAATTCATGAAAAAACGCACATACGTTAAGCTTGTGCATTTGAAAGCAAACTAAGTAAAACTAAATTGCATTTTCGTACATTTTTCTTTTTCTGATATTTTTAGTCAATTTTTTTCTACAAAAGGTTCCAAAGTTTAGTAGTAGTTTCGCTATCCCACTACATGCATTTCCTTTCTTTTTTAATCAAAAATGGGTTGTACATTACACACCTTTTAGATTACAATGTCGACTAAAATTACCAGAAAACAAAAAAGATATGAAATCAAATTTTAATAAGATTGACTTTCTAGATCAACATTCTTGCAAAAATAAATTCTTACATAAATTTAATAAAACTTTAAGCCTTTATTTGACATGTGATCCTGAACACTTTTGAATTTTATAATTATTGATATAGTTAATTATACAGCACCAGTCTTCTTCAGATAAGATATTAACAAGCCAAAATTAAAAAGTATTTTTTATTTTATCTCTGCCTGCTGCAATATGTGTTTTAATTAATGGATAATAATCTTACATTTAAAATGATCATTTTTTTTCTAATTTTAAAAATACTCTCTCTTTTCCCAAAAATAAATATATATATATCCAATCACTTACCGAGAAGAACTTGTATAGCTCTCATCTTAAGATTGTTATTCCCCCAAAATATCAAATTGTGTCCTTCACGGTGAAAACACAAGCTTGGAGAGATTACTTTTGAATAAGACAATATATGCCGGGTTTATTTATACCTACTTTTAAGTCAAAATATTGGTCTACGTCACACTAACATGTAGGCATGTTAATTGATTCGTAATACAATAATTGTATGAGAATGGCTATTGATCTGTATATTTAATTATACGGTGGTTCAAAGAGGCTTACGCAATAGATCAACGCCTGCTTGTACCCTCGGCAGTTTCCGTGTTGAAGAGCGTTAGCAAAGCCTCCAGGCAGTAGAGAATTGTATCATTCACATGTTATTTACATTTTGGTTCAGGGTTGCCTCCCTTATATTTCTAACCTCCCTTGAACTACAGATATTCGTTTTGTATAAAAATAATGGTTTCGTCAGTCGTCAGTTCGTTCAACAAAATATTATTAGAATCTTTTCGATTTTTGTTTCATTATATTGTAGGTGAAGAGTACTTTTAAGAAGTTAATTTATATATTAAGGACAGTGCCAAAATAAGTTACCTATTTGCTTGAAGAGATAACTACTTTTGATCATATTTTATACAATTTTGTAATATTTATACCTCTATGTATCATACCAAATTTTAACCTTTATTAAAAGTTATTTTAGTAAAACCCGTCTTTCAGAAACACCCTTGAGTCAGAGCTGGTATTACTGAATTGATAGCTGAATTGGGGAACATTTTGAGGGCATCATATCAAAAGATTGAATATTCTGAACAAGTTGGGACATCACATCAGCAGAGACAATATTCTGAACATGTTTGGACATCACATCAAAAGAGAAAATATTCTGAACAAGTTTGGACATCAAATCAGCAGAGAGAATATTCTGAGCAAGTTGGGACATCACATCAAAAGAGAAAATATTCTGAACAAGTTGGGACATCACATCAGAAGAGGGAATATTTTGAACAAGTTGGGACATCACATCAAAAGAGAAAATATTCTGAACAAGTTGGGACATCACATCAGAAGATGGAATATTTTGAACAAGTTGGGACGTCACATCAGCAGAGAGAATATTCTGAACAAGTTGGGACATCACATCAGAAGAGGGAATATTCCGAACAAGTTGGGACATCACATCAAAAGAGGGAATATTCTGAACAAGTTGGCCACACTCCCAAGACGACTATGTGAGTCTGCACCCTATTCTTTCGTCTGAGTCGATATTTAATCGGAAAATTATAACCAGCAAGTGCTGCTAACCATATGTGACCAGTTTGGCTGTTGTCAAAATGTATGTGAGTGGGTTATTGTCTGTATATACTGCAAACCTGTTGTTGTAAATGTACTGGTGAAACGTTTCGGACACTGCCCATTTCAACGCAAGAAACTTTAACTTGTGCTCTGGATAATTACGCTCTGACTTGGATAAAGATCTGCTTTCATATCAGGTTGTCCTGCTCCTGATATAACACAGCTCCCAGACTACGTCCACTGGCGTCAGTATGGAGTACAAATGGCTTCCGAAAGCCTTCATACGCCAATATTGGTGGATTGAAATTACATTGACGAAGTGTGTTGAATGCAGATTCACGTGTTTCCCCCCAGTCCCAATCTTTGGATGATGCTGAACCATGTTTCTTTTTGGTGGGACCTCCAACTAACAACTCATTCAAATCCTTGGCGATCTTAGAGAAATCCTTAATATATCGTCTGTAATAGCCGACAAATCCGAGGAATCTTCTTAATTCATCACTATTTGTTGGTCGAGGCCACTTGGCAACTTTCTCGGTTTTAGAAGGATCTGTTTCTTCTCCATTTGCTGATACGATATGTCCAAGATATTTCACCTTTTCTTGAAAGAAATTGCATTTCTTTGGGGATAATTTTAAACCATACTGGTATAGTTTTGAAGACATTCTTTCAATATTATGTTCTTCATAGATCTGACTGAAGATTATTAAATCGTCGATGAATATGGTTCATATCTTTAGGTTTAGTTCTCCCAAACAATCCTCCATTAAACGTTGGTAGGTAGCGGATGCATTTGTAAGCCAAAATGGCATTTTATTATACTCGTAAAACCCGAGTGGTCCAACAGTAAATGCTAATTTTGGTTTATCCTCCCCTTTATGGCAATTGGTAATACCCGGACTTCATGTCTAACACAGAAAAATATTGGGCACCTGACAGGTGATCAAGTAATTCATCAACAATCTCTGATTGTCTTCTTATTGAGTAGTCGGTAGTCCACACACATCCCTAATAATATATCTTTCTTCCTGGCTAATGTCATGGGAGAGGCATATGGGCTGTGACTTCGGCGTATAATGTCATTATCGTGCTGTGAAAATACAGACGACCAGTTTTTAATAAAATCTTTTAACTCTTGTTAGATTCCAATGCAGCGTTGCAAAAGTCAATCTCATCCATGAAGTTCTTTTCTATCGGCTGGCAATCATATGGACTTACTGATGATGTCTACTGCTACTAACTCATATAATTCTCACTTTAGATGATGATAAATTGGATATTCGCACTAATACTTGAGTAAACAAATCGTCTGGATCAACCTCCATTATGGTAGGTGTAATCTCAACATAAGATGGTGGTTTAGATTCTGATGACTTCTGAAAAGGTACATGTTGCTTTCTGAGTAGTGTGTACTTTTTTATCCTTCCTGTCAAACAAACAGACTGGTTACTGTGTAGAATGGTGGACTTGGGCTCTTAAAATTTTACTAAACCAACTGTGTTGTGTAACTTGTGTAGTACATTTTCTTGCATCTTCATGCACTGAAATGTCATAGTCCATGTTTCTGGTAACGGGGCCATAATCCACAAGAACCGGCTTCAGGATGTTGGGTTGTGGAGTTGAAAGCAGTGTCAGGGACAACAAGAAATATTCCAGCAACATTGGAAGTGCCAAAGCTTGGGATTGAAAGGTTCAAACAAACAGATCCAAGATACGGCAAATTATGTCCTGCAGCACGTTCAACTTGTATTATTTCATCTAGTGGAACTAAAATCGAGTTGACAATTTCTTAATCAGCAAGGTTACTGATGCTTGAGGACCTCAAATTTCCATATAACAAAAGAAGTATCATTCTTAGCTGTTGGATCACCTGAGAATGTTGAAATTCTTGGTAGGTTCGGTGATGAAGTTGTATGTACTACCTGATGTAAGCCAGAAGTTGGTAAGCTGGTTGTTGGTTGTTGTATCTGTGATTGTACCTCTAACTTAACAGGATTGGTTCACGTCCAAAGGTGTAATATTAACATCAGAACCACCCGTTGCACCTTCAACATCCTCTGATTCAGAATCAGACATCTTAGTAAATTGAAAATACAAGTTGCAAAACTTGAAAATATAAACCATATGGACAAAAACTATCATTTGCATGCATACGAATATAAATTAATTCGCATACGCGAAAGGCCTTTATACGCAAACACGAAATAATGCGCAATTTTTTTAACTACGGAATATTGTTCACATAAAAGAAAAGTGTAAACATGTACAGAAATATGTTAACACCATTTGATACGCAAAATGATATTGTTGTATGACCTGAAATAAAAATGAATTCGTATAAGTCAATATGTAATTGGCAGAAGATATCAAATATTTTGATATCACATGTACACAATACTTACTCCTGATACCGAGAGGAAAAATAGTCTGAAAAATAAAACAAATAGTCAGTGTTATATATATATATATAGTTAAATGAGATCAATAACGCCGATAAAAATAGTTAATATTTACTGCCAACATGTTTCAATTTCATACTTTCAAGGCATAGTAACAATACAATACACAACAATATGACGTCATATTTTCTATAGGAGATATATTAATATGATAGATATTTACACTATTGGAAAAAGAAAAAGAAACAAAATGTACATAAAGATCAAACTAATCCGTTTAATTTAGGTTTTAGTTTCTCAATGAAATATAGATATATATTAGTGCAATGTGTTAGATTTGATGTGCATGCCACGTGTACGATGGATCCAAAGATAAAGGGAAAGGTATAGATAGAAAGAAAGCAAAGCTGAAAAACAAAGCAATCAAGAAAAAAAGAATATAGAGATAAACTAATTTGAAGACAATAGAAAAATAAACCTCATTATACTAAGTTACCTGATGGAATCAACTTAAGTTTGAAAACTAATAGTAGAATTAAAACTATAAACTTGATAGACAAACAACAATTAGCAAATGGAAATTAATCTATGAACAATTATTGCAATCTAAAACATTAAAAGTAAACTTGTATAGTGTTTATATGTATGTATATATGTAGTGGAATAGACCTAGGCTAGTACTATGAAATTATATAGAATACTAACACTTAACCATAAATAACTTAAAATAAATTTTGAAAATTAAAGAAAAAAAATATAATTCTAAATTAAATTTGAAAATCAACTAAAAAATGTTTAGTTTAGTTTTCTTAAACGGGGGGAATATGTAATAGAGGCAATATATTTTAATGGTAAATCATTTCAATTTTAGATCAACTGAGTGAACTCTCCTTTCTTCACTCACTCATGCTTATTTATCTTTTTCTTTCTCTCCATTGGTCTGTCCTTAGTTTCAACTTGTGTATATTTGTTACCCCAGGATTGTGACTATTTCCTATAGTTTTGTTTTCATTAATTTCATATATTTCAAAGTGGAAGGTGATTCAATTACCTTATTTATAATAAAGTTTATCAACCCATAGATGTGTGGTTAACCCTAATTCCTGGCCACTCATTTCAATAATAAACCCAGGTCAGGTATTATGATAAGATTGTCTAACTTAATGAAATGAAATAAATGGCACCTAATTGGGCTAATGAATACAGACAATGCCATATAGTGTGCAGCGAGGTGAAATTTTGTCAGGACAGTGACTGCTGGTTTTCGATTCCCAACTGTCCCGGAATCTTTAAAGTGCACAGCCTGTAGATCATGGGACCTCAGTTTATTGTCTTCACATTATAAACAATCCCTACAAGAACCATTACGTTAACTTAACTATTTACATAAGTTGAATTACCTCATAATTATATAGAAAGGTGCCAAATTTCACTTCAATTTGGAACCAAACAAGGATTATGTCTCTCAGAAAAATTACAAAAAAAAAGAAACAACCTTCGAGACAAATTTCTATTTTGAAGTCGTTTTAAAGAGGGGAAAATGGTGGAATTATACCAGGATGATCTGACTATTGCAAAATTGCGTCGACCACCTGTTTCTAGCATTTGAATTACGGGAACATATAGCGTGCCAAAGAACATAACCTTTACTGTGTTAGAAATCTGACTCTGAATCTTGATCTTTGTCAGAATCTCAGACTGATGTCACCCATGCGGAAATATGATAATATTGGAAGACTATATTAAAGAATATAATTTTATTATCACCTTTAAGTGACAATGTTGTTCTATAATTCTAGGTATGGGAATGGTAATTGGCATGATTGGTGTACTGTTACTGTTGATAAAATAATCCACACAGTTTGATTTTGGACTAATATTGTTAAAGAGTATGAAGCTTTAATGCTGAAAATTAATGGTTTTAGTCTCAATTAATTAAATACATGTACATTTATAATTGTTTGGCGGTATTCGCCAAATACATTGTCTCTGAAGTATAAACAATTGAAGTAGCATAACGCATCCGTCGAACACCAGTAAACCAAGCTGCCGGGGAAAGAAATATCTCTATCTTTGAACGCCGCTTTCTGCTTTACTACCTTTGACACGTTACATATCATCCTATTGACTGCAATTCTCATCTTGGTTGGTAGGAAACACGATAAAAGTAAAATGTTTTTCGGTTTGTCTTTTGTAAAACCCTTAACTTCGTTTTTTCCTGATTAGTATAGCAGAACATATAATTTTTTATTTATTTATTCTAAGAAAAATTACATTCATGGCATTTGGAGAAGATATAGTTTGAGAACCGAACAGATAAGCATAAAAGAAAATCGAAATACGCATAGAAATATGAAATGATCGAAGTCATGATAAAATTGTACATATTTGAAAAATAGTATTTCAGTACAAGTTATTTCCCTTGAAGTAAAATATCTGTTATTTTTTTTGATCATATGTTAATCTTGCTTTATGGTATATTATGATATACGTTAATGGTTAGGATTTTGGTATTGGGTAAACAATTTTATATAATGCATAGTGGTAATATGATTACGCAAGCCTCTTAGAAGGTTCTCTCAAGAAAATTTAAGAAAAAAAACAATTGACTTTGTGCATTCTGACACATATTTTGGAGAAAAAAGGTAGACATTTAGATTTGTTGAAAATAAAGTGGGGGTACAATTTATTGGGGCTGCAACCACTTTCTAAAGGGGAGTGAGGGAGGGGCAAATGTCTCCACTGTACCCCCCACTGGCGCCGCGACTGCATTCCACAATACAACATAATATATTAGTTTACAGTTTACAGATGTACACAAAAAATTAGGCCAAGTGTGAAAACCAATCCCAGTCCTGCAAAAAAAAAAAAGAAACACAACAAAGAAATAAAATGATTAAATCGAACAGATTTGCTCGTCAGTCGACTTACTTGGTTTCAAAAATATTCCATAATATATTCTATAAACTAATATATCCAAAAAAACTGAATAATAATCCATTAAACGAAGAAATGTTGAAACGTGTTTCAGTAATTATTTAGTTTAACTGATATATATATATAATATCGTCTTATAATGAATTCCATTTTTTAGTCATGGCACCTGGTAATTCCAACTGATGAATAAATTATACTCTTATTGTCCAGGTTTGAGCCTTTAAGTTTTATGTCCATTCTAAGCTAGTATTTCTTTAAGTTTGATATTCTACTCTTCTGCAATTATAATATTATTTTATTATTATTATTTGCTGTATTGTTTAAATAACCTCTAACTGCTTTAACTGTGAATCAGTGGTGTTTCTATAAATCATTAGACGGAGGGGCCGAGTATTGGCTACAGAATGGGATGATGAACTGGAAGCTAAACTTCCCCCGTGATAATAAACAGTCAAAGAAAGCCCTTAGAGAAGGATTTTTTATTACCTATTCTTTTTAAATAGTGCAACGTAAAATACTATCGATTATCAGTTGTTTGTGAAAGCAGGAAGTTATTTTAACATTTTTATTTTATCCTGTTTTCAGTTGACGAAGTAAGAATTGTGCTGTACAATAGCAACGGTACCCTTTCACCAAGGCCGCAGTGACTCGGTCAGTTAGACGATTGCCCGCTAACCTGATAGTTATGGTACAGTCATACCTTCGGATTTTTCGACCAAGTTTTGCAAATCAATTCAATTGAATAAACCCAGTTCCCGTGTTCTACCATCTTTACATTTTCTACCCAATACCAACTGCAATAGCCACTTTTCTTGTATCACGAAAGTTTGTTCATACAACAATTTGGTTGGATTGCGCGTTAGCGTATTGAGTCAATCAGAGTTCTCGACAGAAAGTCTGTAAACGATAGGCCATAATGTTTACAGTCTTTATATTGAGGGCTCTGACTGCATTAGGTGATGCAAGAAAGGTGGCTATTGCAGTCAATGTATAGGACGAAGTTCGTATTAGCTGAAGTGATGTGCTACAGGCATTATATGTTGAAGATCCATTGACAGTTTGAAATCTAAAAAGAGTAATCTAATAACGTTGTCTTTGCAAAATGTCCCTCATATTACACTGCACAGATTTGTCTGTCGGTATAAGACCAATCTCGCGAAGAAAATGTATTTGGTACATAGAGTTACAAATAGAATAGCTCTTATAATAATAAGATTTTGAACAAGGTATTTCATTTGAACACAAGAAGCTGTTTAAGTTTCCATTTGTAAATGATATGATAAAAAACTAAAAATACTTACTATTGATTGTTCCTGAAGCTCCATTACTATTATTTATACTTTCTGTTTGAGATACAGCAGTACTCACTGTAAAAATAAACATTTTGCTTGGGTTCTTTTAAATGTAAGAAAATCAATATGCCAAAGATATGATGTTTGTGTCACAGGAATTTGATCCTTCAAATTTTTGGGAATATATTTGAAGTTATAAATCAGAACACACATCACAAACAATTGTCGATAATGTGTTTACGAAACAAAAGCGATAACTTTCTGATGATCACTACATAGCCTACACGAATCAAAAACAAAAGCACAAAATAAACTAAGGTAGGCCAACTCACCACTAGTTGTTTCTGGAGACCCACATTTCGTATCATAGTTCAACATCAGAGTTTGTTGACATGGTGAAAAATCATACCTTTTACACACAGACCACAATCTGTAAATGGAATTAAAAATATAAGTACAGTAGAAGGCAATTTATAGTGATTGAGTACGGTGGCTCACATACGACATTTTCCACTTTTTATTTTGAATTAAAAACTTTTTTTGTTACTTGGTGAAAATTAATTGTCACCTAGGTGAAAATTAATTTTTAATTAAAAACTTTAATTTTCACCCAGCTGATAATTATTTTCACCAAGGTGAAAATTAATGTTTTTAATTCAAAATTAAAAGTGAAATATGTCGTATGTGAGCCACCGTAATTGAGGGAAATCGTAAAACAAAATTAAAAACATAATTTGATATGCATTTTTTATGGAGTTTAACTTTCTATCTTTGGTTGGAATCGACATGCTATATTCTAGTTACTCTCAGCGAACCGCAACGATGTGTTTGATACAGTTCATTTTATCCTTTCAGTAGATTGAAGATTACTTGAAGACAACATTTGTCCCTGGAGTACAGACGTTAAAATGGTCTCCCGTCGGAGATAGGATTTTCATACATTGCCATCTTGCAATTTCTTTTCTACTTTTGAATGTTGGTGGACTGTTAACTCTTGAATGGATTGGACCGACAGACATGGGTGACGCCAAATTCATGTGGGCATGTACAAAAAAATATTCAATTGATCAAAATAAATACCTTTGTTAGTATAGAACACACTTGTTAATATAACAATATTGTTAGTATAACTACAGAATTCTAATACAGCAAAAACTTCCATTGGTTCTCCACTCACAATCAGCGACATTTCCGTTAGTACACTTCTCAGGAATTAGAGGGTGAGTGGTATGGTTGTTAGAGAAAATGGAAAAATTACAAGAAGGACGATCACTTGAAGACAACCGCACTGTACCCACCGAATGCCGCAATGTACTCTCAGCAGGTAAGTTCCCCGGCCAATTCGGTGGCCCCTACTCGTTTTACCAAATCTAAATATCTAAATCTTCTAGTGTTTAGTAGTTGACAGACACTTATTGTCTTTTAGGGGTTTTCTGTAGTGTAAGAAAATTCAACAGTCTCAAATAAAAGGACGAAGAATTTATTCATGTCTAGCCTTCGCAAAATCCTAAAAGTACGACTATTGAAAATTGAAGACAAATGTACCGTTGGGAGCTAAGCTAACATTCATTTGACCGAATCTGGATTGGAGAACTTTGATAATGTACTGACCACTTCTGGTGGTCTTCATTTGCAGACAAACCGCTCGTCACATCTATTATCTATATCTTCAGACTCAAACACAGATTCAACCGACAAGGTGAGATATTAACATGACCAGTACCCTATGATGTCCTGTCAACCACTTTTAAAAGTTTAGTACCGTAACATTTTAGTAAAACTTTCTATTGTTAATGTATTTTAAATGTTTAGTTTTAAATGAGAACATACAGACATGTTTCTTGTAACCTTGATTCATCAGCTGCTAGCTTGGGAAGATTCTTACTGCATTCATCATAAACAGCAGTACAATTTTCTAATTTGAAAAAAAAATGGGATTAAGTTTCAAAAATGGGGTTGGTTGAATTTAAAATGGGTTTTATGGGCTTTGTTTGCCTTACAATTTCTATTTATGAACAAATGTCTTTTTCTAGGTATGTGGAATTATGGTAAGTAACAACCTCAAATTGCATTTGGTCAATGTATGACAAACGTCTTTCGTGTGTGTTTTATTTTCTGAGAGAAGTTGGTGGTACCATTCTGAATAATCCTATTATGTCTGGTAGGATTGCCATTCCAAATGAACGGAACAACAAGTTGGCTATTACCCTTTTACATTTAAGGAACAAACGTTACATTATAGATAATACACCATTTTTAAGATTTTCTTTTCTTTTCAAACAAATAAAAGAAATGAAAAAAAAGTTATGAACTTTGACAATCTGTATTGTATTTGTCGACTGCATCAGCTAAGAAACTTGCAACTTTGCAGTTTGGATCAGCAGAATCATGATAGTTTTGTAAACATTGTCTGTAGAGTGCATATTGTCTGAAATAAAAGGAAATGGATTAAGTTTGATGTATTGCAGAAAGCATTTCGTTATTTCCCCATTTTTATGTAAAATAAGTGTGGCATGCTACAATGTCGCGTATGACACGGATTCAAAAGGTTTTGTAGTAAAACTAAAATGACCCACGAAGCAGTCAACTTACATTGTAATTTGCTATAATTGACAGATATCAATGAGATGGCCAATAAGTCGAAATGAACACTATCGAAATAAATTGCATTGAATGAAGTATATTCTAAGATATCTTCGTTTACACAAAATTATTACAAAGATACTTACTCGCAACCCGATTGTTGTTTCGAATCAGCCCAATCACCCAAAGCTCTGTCTTCATAAGGAACGCACATTTCAGCACATGCTGGTACTGAAAATTAAGATGTTAAAGGCTAAAATACCAACAAGATCTCTGTATCGCCTCTTCTGAGTAAATGTTGAATTGTTTTAGGTCTACTACACAGTCATAGCTCTCCATTGATGACTCTACGATAAGACACTCTGAAAGACCACATTAGGAGGGCAAGAGAACCTTGGTGATGAAGTATATTAAGAGTGTTTGAGGTCACAAAAATGTAATGTACGTATATTATAAAATATCATAATAGTAATGTTTGTATTTACTGTATATACCATTTGTTTTTTATTACTTACATTCTGCGGGAAGTTCATTACAATTGTCTGCCACAGCCGCTGCTGCCCCTGATACCATAGCTTGTACTAATGATGAAACTGGTGGAATACACAGACTCGCTGCTGCATCAACACACGTCTTAAAGTCTTGAGCGGCTCTAATGAGAAAGACGTTACGGTTAGTATTCGATTCTACCTTCGTATACCAGTAATATAATTGATTTGCAAATTTCTAATTGGACGCTAAGATTATTAAATAATAAATATATTACTTACAAACGAAGCCCATTGAAATATACCTGATCCGTTACTGGTGTACCCGGTTGTAGGCTTTCACCCTTAATACCTACAATAAGCAAAGACATTCTTGCTTTGCCAATGGTGATTTATTACATTAACAAAAGATATATTATTTACTTACTGGCATGGATAACTACCTATAACTGCAACCTGATAAGCCGATTCACATGCAAAATTTGGTTCACATCCTGAAAGCAAAATATGGCTGATATCATTCGACAGTACTCGACTACGAAATCAAACCCGTGAATTTCAAACCCGTGATGTCAAAGTCGTGAATACAAAGCAAATTATAAATACCTCCTGGACCTGGGGGTGGTGGTATAGGGGCTTCACCTTGTGGTGGTGGTGGTGGTATAGGGGGTTCACCTGGTGGTGGTGGTGGTGGTGGTGGTTGTGCATTAACCAAAACATATCCAACGGTGACACACAATGCTGTAAAAAGGTTAATATGTATCAATAGTTAATCATACAGCAATGAAATATTTTCACTGTTAAAATAGTGCTCAGTAGTCCAATCATAGGGCCATATTGTTTTTACAACTTATTCTCTTGTCTACACTTCGAGACGAGCTGGGAACGTTTGTTTAAAGACGTAGGCTACTTTGAGGCAATGGTATTTCGAAGAACAGCAACCGCCTGATCATTTTCAGTCAAATTGTATTTCTTCTATAACTTTTACATCTTGATTTTTTTTCGATTGAGTTTTCCCTATTGTGATAAGCAACATCTTTAAGTTGTTAACAATTGAAGAATTTTCTCTACTAAAGTGTTCAAGAACCAAAACTTGAACCTGAAAAAAACAAAACTCGTATTTTGTGAACATGCTTGCATAATGTTTAAATCAGACTGAACAAGGGGAATATTGTTACCCCATTTACCTCGAAGTGGCTATTTCCAAGAGGTAACGAGGCTCAAGTACAAGACTTAAGTTTATACATATATTAGTGTAAGTTAAACTCATTTTGGAAATTATTCTTTTGATCGAAGATGAAATAGTGACCCATTCTGTACTTCACTTCTGATAGTTTTCAATTTGCAACATTTCAAAGCTATCATCTGAATCAAAAGCAGTACACAACATATTATTGATTACGGAAAGTTTTTTCACCCGATAAATAGAACTTACTCTCTGGACGACATGAAACTTGAAACATCTGTTTTTCAGTCAAAGGGTATTTAACAGATTTCAGAACATCAACATTGAACGTCGATTGTAATCGTAATTCCATGTAACATATGTACAGATCATATAATACTGTTTCTTTAGATGATGGCAATTTTATGATACAGTTATAAGACAAATTAATAGGGTTAAACCGTTCGTAACCTATATTTAACGCAGCGCACGTACAAAAGGATATTTTGTATTATCGTAAAAGTAAGCTAAATACGTTATTGTGATCCAACACGACCAAATGGCAAAAAACTTAAAAACCTCATATCGCAAATTTTGCGACCATATTGCGTTTTAACTCTTTTGCAGCGTCTATGCTACGATTGTACTGAGCTTTTATACCACTCAGGGTGATGTTACAACGCTTGTTTGGCAACCTTCCCAATCTCATTGAGTTCCAGAACAGATCGCCGAACCATGTCCAAAATAAACGCGAAAAGTGGCGACAATGACGTCAATAATTGCACGATAGCACACGCTTATACCACGTTTATGGCGACACGCTCTAAACCGATATTCCGTTGCAGTAGCAGCACAGTAAGAACGCCTTTCCGGGGTCGGGGCCATAAACATTTTATTAACATGGAAGATATTTCAGAAAAAAGCCCACAAAGCATGTGAGTTAATTGAATAAATAATGATTGTCCCTACGGTCAATATCCTAAAGATAATTATTAGTGTTGACCTCTATTAGAATAACAATAACTGGAACAATCTATCCGAACAATAGATATTATTACTGGAGAATGATATTATAGTGAGAACTGTGAATGTATATAACATCATATGGATATCTATTTAAAGGGAGAAATCGGTTGAAATATTTGCCATATTGCCTGACACACCGGAAAGGCGTTCTTACTGCGCTGCCACTGCGACGAAATATTGGTTCATATCGTGTTAAAGTCGCCATAAGTGTATAGGACACTCCAGACCTTGGGCGCTATAATACGCACAGCAAAGACGCTACTAAAACTTTAGAACGCGATATGGTCGCATAAATCGGGGTATGAGTTCGACTGTTTTTAATTTTTCTCACGTTTGACCGCGACCTAGTATATTTTCCGTCGCTACAAGATTGCAGATAGTCGCAGTCCGTTGTGACGGGGCTATAAAGGAAGCTGTTGTAGTTGTTGTGGACTTGGTTCAAAAAGAACCACGAAATAACCAGCATCGGTGGATCAATATGTGGAGAAATCTATATAAATAAACACCAGTGTTCACATACCTATCAAGAACGGGTGTTAGTGCAGTACGAAAAACTGAGAAGGTAATATGCAACCAGATTCAGCCATCTGTACCAGCAGGTTTTTTTTTTCGTGAGTCAATATCGATGTTATAAAATTATGAAAACCGTTGAAGCTTTGAGTATTAAATCAGTATCGAGTTTTTATTGTAAGGGTTAATAATTAAATAGCCATTTACAATATCTGCTCTTTCATCATCGGAATATTTTAGCCACACATGTGACATGCCATTAGGTACACTGGAAACAGTTGCTATCAAAGTTTTTTTCCTCTTCTAGGTTTTAAAGTTTATAATTACCCCAGGTAAACTAGCAAACTTTGACTGCTCGAGCAGCAAGCTTCCCGTGGTGACGGTGATGAAATCGGGGAATCCGGGGTGTCAGTTACTCGAAGTGACTCCGTGAAAGGTGGCAAAATACAATAAAAGGAATATAAAATAATATAACCCTACAACAAAATCAAATATATTCAAGTTTAACGATGTACTGGTAGATAGAGACATTCTTCATTGTGCAGTTTTGATGCTAGGCCTATCATGATGTCACCTGTTATTATCAGCTAGCCTTGAAGTAGTCTCCGACGCCCGAACTATTCCTTTCGTAGATGCTGTACGTAAACAAAGAAGGGCTGGTTGATAGAGGCTAGCCTTGGTGCGAATTTCAGACTTCAAGGGAAGTAATTCTACAATAGTGATGAAGAGGCCTATGTTGAAAGTAGATTATTATAAATAACTTTCACGATTCAATAAAACAATGTATAAGTAATAATATTATGTGTTATTATTTAAATTCTTATATATAAAAACTGTGGGTAATGGTAATGAGGCTTTACGATGTTTTATAAGGAACAAAATATTCTTAATCACGTTAGTTGATCAAACCTTTGTCAGGAGGTCTAAGCAATCCAGAACTCACGCGAAAAAGCTGGTTTTAATGTCACCAATAGATAAAATGGACAATACATTTAATTTTACTACGCTTTACTTAAAACTCTTCGAGTTAGCTCTGTTTATAATGACTACCCTCTGATTTAAAATCTATGAGAGGGGAAAATATTATTAAATTTAGTCCTAAACCTGCCACCATATAATAAACATTACATTTATTGCTACTATCATCTGTTACTTATCCGATATTTTGTTATTCGTGCTTCAGTGAATAAGTAACATTTCTTTTTACTGGATGAAAAACCAGTTTTTCCAATTATTTATATAAATTCTAATATATATATATATCTCAAATATTACTATTGCTGTCGATGGATACGATCTCATACATGTTGGATATTTCATTTACCTGTTTTAAGTTACTGTCATTAATTCAGGAAAAAAACTCGCCAAAGTTTAGCTTACTTGATAGCACACTAAATAAAACTAAATTGCATTTTCGTATATTTTTCTTTTACTGATATTTTTAGTCAATTTTTTTCTACAAAGGGTCTCAAAGGGAGTACTTTCGCTATCCCACTAAATGTATTTCCTTTATCCAGCTATTTGGTTTTTTTAAAATCAAAAACCGGGTTTTACATGACACGCTTTGATTGGTTAAAATTAACCCCATTGGGTAGAAAACCTTTTAGATTACAATGTCGACTAAAATTACCAGAAAACAAAAAAGATATGAAATCAAATTTTAATAAGATTGACTCGATAGGAGCTTTAGTTTAAATCTTATCTTGATATATATAGATTGACGATATCTAGATCAACATTCTTGCAAAAATCATGTAGTCCTACAATAAATTCTTATATAAATTTAATAAAACTTTAAGCCTTTATTTGACATGTGATCCTTAACACTTTTGAATTTTATAATTATTGATATAGTTAATTATACAGCACCAGTCTTCTTCAGATAAGATATTAACAAGCCAAAATTAAAAAAAAAATTAATATACTTTCTGATGTACATATTTTTTTTATTTTATCTCTGCCTGCTGCAAAATATGTTTAAATTAATGAATAATAATCTTACATTTAAAATAATCATTTTTTTCTAATTTTGAAAGTACTTCTTCTTTTTCCAAAAATAAATAAATGTATATATCCAATCACTTACCGAGAAGAACTTGTATAGCTCTCATCTTAAGATTGTTATTCCCGCAAAATATCAAATTGTGTCCTTCACGGTGAAAACACAAGCTTGGAGAGATTACTTTTGAATAAGACAAGGTTAATATATGCCGGGTTTATTTATACCTACTTTTAAGTCAAAATATTGGTCTACGTCACACTAACATGTAGGCATGTGAATTGATTCGTAATACAATAATTGTATGAGCTTGGCTATTGATCTGTATATTTAATTATACGCTGGCTCAAAGAGGCCAACGCAATAAATCAATGCCTTCTGGTACCTCGGCAGTTTCCGTGTTGCAGAGCGTTAGCGAAACTTTCACTTAAGGCCATTTGGGCTAAGGCAGGAGAATTGTTTAACATTCAAATGTTATTTACAGTTTGTTTCAGGGTTGCCTCCCTTGATGAGATAAAATTATGTTTTATATTTCTAACCTCCCTTGAACTAGAGATATTCGTTTTTTTATTAAAAAAAAAAGGTTTCGTCAGTTGTTCGTTTGCTCAACAAAATATTATTAGAATCTTTTCGATTTTTTTTTTCATAATACTGTAGGTGAAGAGTACTTTTAAGCAGTTAATTTATAAAAAGTTACCTATATTTGCTTGACTTTTGGTCATATTTCATACAATTTTGGTGGTGTATCAAACCATAAAGTTATATTTATAACTCTATGTATCAAACCAAATTTGAGGGCGTCTCTTTATGATCAACCTTTATTAAAAGTTAATTTAGTCAAATCTGTCTTTCAGAGACATCCCTGAGTCAGAGCTGATAGTATTGAATTGAATTGGGCAACATTGTTGGAGCATCACATCAAAAGAGGGAATATTCCGAACAAGTTGGGACATCACATCAAAAGAGAAAATATTCTGAACAGGTTTGGGCATCACATCAGAAGAGGGAATACGTTGGAACATCACACCAGAGAAGGGGATATTCTGAACAAGGTGGGACATCACATCAGCAGAGAGAATATTCAGAACAAGTTAAGGGATCACATCAGCAGAGAGAATATTCTGAACAAGGTGGGACATCACATCAGCAGAGAGAATATTCTGAACAAGGTGGGACATCATATCAGAAGAGAGAATATTCTGAAAACGTTTGAGCATCACATCAGAAGAGGGAATACGTTGGGACATCACACCAGAAAAGGGAAAATTTTGAACAATAAGGCAAAAAATAATAATCCTGCTTCCGGTTTTCGACTGACCCTACCTGAACCCTGCCGACCTCAATCTTTTTATTCTACAAAAATTAAAAAAGAGCGCGAAAACTTCGGATATTGATGAGGAGCTAATCAATGTATTTCTTCATTTGTGCTTATTTACTAAAAATGCCTAGACTCGCAGCCGTAAACACTGACTTGATTCGATTTGTCCTTAATATCAGATGACTATACAAGAAGGCGTCAAGTGAAAAGCGAAATAACTGAAAAATATACTACAGAAAGACTGAACGAACAACATTCAGAACTGTGTAAATAGGACAAAACAAACGGAAATCCCTAAGAAAATTAAATAAAGAAGAGATGAACACAGCCATGTTTGTGAATCGTGCATTCAGTGTAGATTTGCTTGTTTTTTTTCTCAATATTCTGTCATATCGAACGTAACAGATTCTATCCGATGTTCTTTTGAATCGTCAGTTGACATTTTAATATGCAAATATACATGAAATGCACCTAATACGGATATAAACCAAATGTCCAACTTGTCTTTTTAAAAACACTGTCTCTATTGTGTAGGTCAAATTATAAATTGGGTTATGTTACCTTTAGGTATTTTCCTCTCCCTCTTTGCAAATACATGTATCGATATCTGACCTAATTATACAGCTAGTGATAAAATTTACGTTATGATTATAAAATGGATTGCATCATTATTCAATCTTAGTGCTTCGAAGGATTCTGGAATTCATCAATCCAATAAACTTCAGTTCAGAAGTTCAGGTTTTTGACTTTCGTTTTTAAGATGACATTGCAAAACAATTGAAACTTTAAAAAACAGTTGCTAAAGAGCAGACCATGAGGAACAACTGTGAGATGTCATGCAGAACAGTGATGTTGCTCTCTTCTGACCTCTGACTCAATAGTATGTTTAAGATTAAGATATCTTTTCACACGAGTTTAAGAAAAATAGATTTGATTAGAGTCTGATTAGATATTTTGTAGGCTTATGCACACTTACGGTATCTTAATGAATGTCCTTGGAATTAAACGTGGAAACAGTTATTTTGGATTCCAAATTTCTGTTTCTACTGAATCAAAATCTGCAAAGTATGTCTACAAGCGCTTCGTAGGGTGCAGAGGCTAAATAAAATATAAATCCATTCGTAAATAATAAAAACGTGACTTAAAGTACAAGAGTATAATAGATCGTCATATACCATGGAATTGGATATCATTTAATTTCACGCTAGGATAGTCCTATGCCTAGACTTGGTCACTTGTCACTAATGAAATAAACTAACCTAACTCCGGCTTCTGGCTATGTGTTATGACATACGCTAATGAACCCCAGCAACTAATAAGTGTCTGCTGACGGAGAACCAGGTGTTGAATCGGCATCGAAATATGTAGAGTAAATGAATGATGTGATATCAATATCATATAAATACATTTAAAAACTAAACTGATATGATCAACTGAAATCCTATTATCTCCTGTCATTCTATAGCATAGGCCTCCCATCACGACAAATGATGTGCGACCGATTTGTTACCAATTCTCAAGAGGTCAGAATGTTATTTAAAGGAGGTTTTGATATTTCAAGCCCAACTGGTCTCTACTGCCATACTATATCTTCAAGTTCATTGATATGATCGTGCTGTTGAGTGGTGTTGGAGGACTGAGACTAACAGAAGTATCACCAACTAGACAGTATCTTAAATGCTGAAAGTGACAAGTTGTTTCTAAGAGGAACAACTGAAATTGAATATGCAGATGTTGTCCCTTTCTTTGTTGTTGTGTAAACCGAAATGTATATACAAGTCAAAATATGTCAATGGCATGTTCATCCCTAAAATGCAAACATGCCATACAATTAATTAATGCGGAAATCTTGTTAGCTAGTACCACGGCGGATCTCTAGCCTTGAAACAAAGGCTGTGGTGGTGGCCTAATCAAAATTCGACTTTGAGCTTGCCTGTGCATTTGCTTAAAAGTTTGCTGTAGGCCTACAGTAATTTTACACCCAATAATTCCTAATTCCTAATCCACACATTTTTAATCAGAAGATACAAATTCAATCAGCTTGAGCAGACGAATCTATACAAGTCTATTTATAGTATCATAAATAGGTGACATGAATTTGGTTGGATAGCTTTGGGCTGTACACTGAAACTTTCGATACGGAAGAAGTGATTAAAGCTGTCAAAATTTGACTTTATTTGATGATCGAAGACATGTTTAGATATCATGTTTATTGATTTTACTCTAAAGTTATCATTTTATCTATTTGTAGGTAAGTAGGCCCATATTTTATTAGGAAGGTTTCAGGACAACAAGTCAATATATTGTTATGGACGATTTTGGTATAACAATTTTATACTATGATATGTATAATACAATAATTATGTACTTACCATGTGTCATATGATGGCCCATCCTTTAATGTGTTATACTCTTATGCTATATTGTTGTTAGAAAAGTAGGGTTAGTGTATTTTGTAAATTAACTGATCAAATGAGGATGTGACAGGACCACAGTCTTCACATGAGAGAGTGTATGAGATAGATCAGCCTGGGGTAGGCCTAAGTGTATGGAGGAGGTTTGTCTGTTGGTTTGTGCTCCATGAAGTAAGCTTTGGAAGGTCTATAGTTGTAAAATGTCTGGGAAATGGCACCCTCTTAGTTAGTAAGTGTCCATGCACATTTGTTGGTAAATAAAACTTTGCTGCTTATTTTTATGTGAACTAGAATTTAAGCATCAAAAGTCTTAGAATTTTCATTGTGTTGATTAATATACATAACATAGGCACATATTATTATTTTTGAATGTTTTTTTCTTTCAGAGAAATTTTGGGACACATTTTTTTCAAATTTTGGATGGAAGTGTATTTGTATTACATGTTAACTTACAACCCTTTTATTTTCATCAATGCAAGATTATTGTAAGACTATCATTCAGACTAAGCCCCGTCGCCACAAAATGAAATGGTGCTGGGGCTAAAATATTTGTACTCAGAAAATTTGAAGAATTAAAAGCCCAGAGAACTCATTTCTGACAGTTTTGAGGTGCCAAAAATGAATCAAAATCTATATCTTTCTGATTTTGTACACAGAAACTGTAAATGAATCAATCTGTGCTGAACTGAAGAAGGTTTTGCTGGGGCTTAATTCTCACTTGTTGGAGCCTAGTCAACATGGACCTCACCCTAACGACAGGGCTGCTATCAGTCTAAAAATATTCATATTCACTTTAAAATTATCAGTGAAACTTGATTTGTAGACAAGAGTGCAAAGAAAAACAGACAATAGACAAAGATGCAGTACTCTTTTGGATTTTTAGACTTTATAACTGCAGATAAACAAAAACTATTATTGCTATCTAATCTCCAAGGTTGTTTGTCAGCAGATAATTAAAAGTCCAATTAGGACATATTTGTTTTGAATGAATCAAAATTATTCATCAAAGGCCATCCTACACTACTTTTCAGGATTGCCACTCAATTGATATTTTTCATACAAATGTTGTGTTATAATTCCAGGTCCGAAAACCTTTAAAACTATTCTAATGAATCCAAAATAAAAATGGTGGATAAACTGGAAAAATTAAAGTAAGTTTTTATGACTTTTTATTAGATGTTCAAGAAATTTTAATTCTTAGAGGTATAGAAATAGCTTAATAAATTTTCGAAAATATTCCAAAATAAGCTAATTAGCTTTTGTTTTGGCTGATTTGAATAACAATTAACTTCAATAGAAAAATATTTATACTGTTAAGATATTGCTCAATACATCCATTGTAGAGCGATATGGAAATATTAAAAAAAAACTTGAATCAGAGTTGAAACTCTGAGTAACAACATGATTCAAGTTCTAACAATGAAATTTACCCAACATCCTATATAACTGATATTTTTTCCTCAAACCATTTTAGTTAATATCAAAAGATTATTAAAATTATTAAATTGAGATATAAATCGATTTCTTTGCATCATTTACAGACCTATTATTCTGATAATGTATAAAGAAGGATATACATTATAATGTGGTCGTATATTGTCGTCGCCCCTGTCTGTCCATCCATCTGTCTGGCGGTGTGTCCGAAAATTGATGTTATCATTTATAATGAAGACATCTTAGTCAAGATTGATTTTGACGATTTTTCGATCAATGGAATTTGAGTTACTGCCCTTGACTTGGCTTATTAACGCGATGAAGGCTATATCCTTTTGTCATAGAAATGTGGCAGCTCCTAAGTTGCTAAAAAAACGAAATCATTTGCTTTTGGACTGAATATTGCTTAACATAGTATGGTATGTTAAACTGGTCATTTTTCTGTTATGTTTCTTCTGTTAAAAGTGAGCAGGATTTCTTAAAATATTAGGCCAGACACTAAAAATGTTAATATGAGAAACAGAAATTGAGAAGAATACTGGTTGTTTTATGAATTGAAATTTATTTGATATTTACAAGGAAGATTACAAAGTTTAAAATTTAGAAGAAAGATTTGAGATTTCAAAGAAAACTTACAAGATTTGAGATTCACAAGAAAGGTTAAATTTTGAGATTTAGAAGAAAGATTACTGTTTGAGATTTAGAAGAAAGATTACTGCTTGAGATTTAGAAGAAAGATTACTGCTTGAGATTTAGAAGAAAGATTACTGCTTGAGATTTAGAAGAAAGATTACTGTTTGAGATTTAGAAGAAAGATTACTGCTTGAGATTTAGAAGAAAAATTACTGCTTGAGATTTAGAAGAAAGATTACTGTTTGAGATTTAGAAGCAAAATTTGAAATTTAAGTTTAAGAAGAAAGATTACAAGATTTGAGATTTAGAAGAAAGATTACTGTTTGAGATTTAGAAGAAAGATTACTGCTTGAGATTTAGAAGAAAGATTACTGCTTGAGATTTAGAAGAAAGATTACTGCTTGAGATTTAGAAGAAAGATTACTGTTTGAGATTTAGAAGAAAGATTACTGCTTGAGATTTAGAAGAAAGATTACTGCTTGAGATTTAGAAGAAAGATTACTGTTTGAGATTTAGAAGCAAAATTTGAAATTTAAGTTTAAGAAGAAAGATTACAAGATTTGAGATTTAGAAGAAAGATTACTGCTTGAGATTTAGAAGAAAGATTACTGTTTGAGATTTAGAAGAAAGATTACTGCTTGAGATTTAGAAGAAAGATTACTGCTTGAGATTTAGAAGAAAGATTACTGTTTGAGATTTAGAAGCAAAATTTGAAATTTAAGTTTAAGAAGAAAGATTACAAGATTTGAGATTTAGAAGAAAGATTAATTTCGATTTTTAATGTATATGTACTTAGATCTTCAAAGTATGAAAAATGATCAAAGATTTATTAATGCTCTGTAATTTTCGAGATCTAAGCAGACATATGTTTCCATATTTACTGCTATTTCGATAAAACGTGCTACCTGACATTCTTATGTATAATCAAACGACACACGTAATGGTTTGTCAATAACAAGTCGTCCACAATTTAATTGTTCTAAATTCTTTCAAGTAATTCGTATATCAACTAACTTGGCTATAGATTGTCAATACCATATGTTTAAAAGGAGACTTTGATTTCTTTTCAAAGGATATTGGTGCACATATGGCACACTGATTTGATTTATTTTTTTGTTTATTTTTTTGTTTATTTTTTTCTGTATTAGATTAACTGAAATGAACCTTTATTAATTTATAGTTAAAGTGTCACTGCCTTCAATTTGATTCTTATGAAATGACATGATTGCTTTGGAAAGGACTTTCTTTGTTTTCTGTCAGAAACATTGGAAGACAAGGGCAATAAACAATTATGATAATGTTTCTATCTAAACAGAATTCTAGTAAATTTTGTTCATGGGTAAAAGTCATCCCTGAATCCAAGTGCACTTTTAGTTGAAACTCAAATTTTTATGTAGGTTCCATATAAAATGAAGTACTAAAACTATAATGAGAAAAAAGGATAAAAACTTTATTGAACATGATATGCCATGGTCCTCTCACAAGCTCCATATCAGGTCAAATTGTACATTAAATGCTTAATCTAAACCATAATACCAAAGAATATCAGTCTACAATAACATTTCCTTTTCACTATAAATCCCAAAAGTAGTCTTTTAGATCAGAATATATTCCATAAACCTTTTCTGAGGAAAGTAAATAATTCTAGCTTTTATATTTAATTGTGCTATGAGTTTTAATTTGGTAAGTGAAATCTTAGTAATTAAATGGCTATAATTTAATAAATATTGGATGGAAAAGTAGAATATTTAAGAGACTGATACAAATAGATTGAAAAAATAAAAACATTAAAAAGATGAAATACTCTTAACATATTTACAGTGAAACTATCAAGATGCTAAACTTTCATGAACAAATTAACATACTTTTACGACGGTACATTTTTCTGAATTCTGGAATAAATAATTGAACATTAGATCATGTTGTTGTAGGTAATCAGAATTAACAATTTCAGAAACCTTCGATAAATCCTTATTTTCTAGCTGGTTTCATCCTGGTATGAACCGCCATACTGCAGAAAGTTTATTGATGCAGAATGCTAAAGAAGGAACATATTTACTACGACCTAGTTCCACAGCAGGAGAGTGTGCAATATCAGTCAGGTTGGTTTAATTTTAAAGAGTTTTTAGTCAACTACATATTGTCTTTACCTTCATTTTACAGGAAACAGAAACATTTTATAGTTTCAATGATTTGTAACTGTTTTCAGAAATACAATTAAAAAAAGAAGAGACAATAAAAATTAAACTTGATCAAATTACTAAATAATCTTGCTCATATGCAAATAGCTATGCTCATTTTTTTTGTAAAATTAAATACAAAAGTCCTTATTTACAGTTTGTAAAAAATAGATGGTACTTTTTGAGTATATAACTGCTATCATTGGAATACTAAGAGGTGATGCTTTATTTAAGCCACATCCAGACCAATTGTCATGGCTACAGAGTACTATACTAGGTACAATGATAGTTGTCGGTGGTGGAATCCTGCCTACTCATTGTAATGACAAGTATTTGTGTTTTTAGATGTGAAAATTCAGTGAAACATTTTCATATAACCTATAGTGGAACTCAGTATGTTTTTGGACATGGTACATTTGGTAATATTGATGAATTAGTGGAACATTTTGAAAATCAGCCATTAATAGGTGGAGAATCTGGTAAGAAATTCCGCCTCGTTGTAGATGAACAGTTCTTGGAACTTCCATTATGAAAAGTGATCTCTGAATCCGTATCATTTAGGGAAGAAAAGAGTTTGATAGATGTTTTCAGTCGATTAGGGCATTTTTGGCTTCTTTTTGCATCTTTCTAATTTTCTTATCAGATGTCTGTGCTTTTGAGATAGTGATGTCATTAAAGTTTAGTTTAGGTGTAATTGCTAAACCCATAGAGGTCTAGCTGAAAAAAGGTATGGTCCAAATCCATTCTGTCCCTGCTAAAAATTGAGAAAAAACCTCAATCTCTATAAGCTTTTGTAAAATGACCTCAATTAAACCTACTAAGGCATCCATCAAAACATTGTGGATTGTCAACTCTACTTAAAATCTAATTTCACAATAAATGATAAACCCAGGTCAGGTATTATGATAAGAATGTCTAACTTAATGAAATGAAATAAATGGAGTTTTTGCACCATGTGGGCTAATAAAGACACATAATGCCATATAGTTTACAGCGAGGTGAAATTTTGCCAGGACAGTGGCTACTGTTTTTTATTTCCAACTGTCGAGGAATCCTTAAAGTGCACATCCTGTATAGATCATGGGACCTCAGTTTATTGTCATATCTGGACAACAGTTAGCATGTCAGCCCCTTCATGTTAAGGAGTGAGCACTAACTCGCTGAACTCCCTCTAAACTTAATGACCTTACAAACTAGTTGTTATGAATTTCGAACTTGAACCAATGTAGTCACACAGAAACAAGTGCAACTTGAAATATTAGTTGTGGACTTTGTCTCATTTCCATGAATTGTTATGAATATTTAGAATTGTTTAAATCTAGGTCAGTTAGTGTTATTACGAACACCATATCCTAGCAATATAGAGGAACCTCAGTGTTATGAGTCAGTCACAGTTCATGCTGAATTTAATTCGGGAAAAAATACACATCAACAAGAATTCTCTGTAAGTTATTAATACTTATCACAATATGAGGGAATTTCCATTAAATCTTATTCAAGAGCTTGAATAATTTCCTGCAAAGATTGGGTATAGCTACAATTTAAATATAAATTTTCCCCTAATTGGTTCTAATAAAGTTCTATTTTGAGAGTCAACAGAGCAAACTATATTTTTGACAGATTCAATGAAATTTATACTTTTTTTGGTTATACCATCTTTTTCATATAATTTGTAATTGATATGTACCGTATTCTATACTTGTTTTGTTGTAGATTAATTCTAAAGAAGGTTATTTAACTAAAATTGGTGATATTTTTAAGGTAAGTGTTAAAGAATGAAATATAAAAACATGATCAATTTGAGTAACCATTTCTGTGTAGAACCATTTTTAGTACATTTCTTATAATTATCACTGTATTAAATTGAGATTTATTTGAAGAATGAGAATCATGGGAACAACTCTGATCATCATGAAAACAATCGCAGTTGTGAAAACTAAACTGACTCTCAATAGCAGAACTTGCAATGGCATTTGATCTTGAAAGTAGATAAGAACATGTGAAATATATTATTGAATAAATATGATATTCAATTACTAATTTTAAAATCAAATAAGACACACCCTAAGAAAATTGAAAAATAAATTGACAGCTATACTAGCTCTTGTTTGTCAGTAAATTCTAGCATCTGTTGTCACCATATCAATGGCAATTATTTGCTTTGTAAGTAGTTAAAAAATATATCTCAGGTATATTTCAATATTCAGAATAGATTTACACCTTGATAAATAATTTTTTATGGTCAATGATATGGTAAAAAAGATTTTAATCATAATTAGTAAATGTAAAAGAGCCTGTATGTAAAAAAAACAATGAGTATTTTTAAAGAATTAAGTGATTTTTGTACATTTCTGGTACTTCTGAACAAAAATCAACCCCCCAAAATGGCACACTTGTACCATTAATTGGAAAATCAGCTTCATCTGAATGTCTTCCTCAAGACTCTAAAAGACAGGGTATAATATGCTTGGTTACGTTAAACAATTGGTCCTAACTAAAAGTCTGTGAACTTGGAATAAAGGCATCTGTCATCATTATTCGAGTATCTTGCTCATTCAATTATACCCAGCTGTAAATAGGTACAGATAATTGAGGAAAGATCAATGTCAAGAGGACTGGCCAAGGATCAGCTGGTAGAAAGGATCATCATGATTTGTTATTTTTTTCTTTTATCATAGCTTTTCAAGTTTCATTTATTTCATTTAAGTTAGTTTTATTTCAATTTCATTTCATTCAAATTAGTTTTATTTCAGTTTCTTTTCATTTTAGACATGGCGCCATAGATGGTTTGTATTACAGAGAAATGAATTGAAATATTTTAAAAGTAAAACTGACCATAAGCCAATAAGAGTGTTAGATTTAAATGAATGTATTGAATGCTGTGAAGACTCTACACATAAAGATAAATTAAATTTATTCAGGTAATAGATACTGTCATTAATGTTAAGATACCTAATGATGTCACATGGAGCATTAAATTTTTGCAATTTGAAAACCACATCTTCAGGCTATATGTTAGACAGAGTCGTGGATGTTGGATTGTGAAAAAAGCTACAAATTTAACAAGTATGTCCATTAATGTCCATTTGACTGAAAAACTTGTATTTTTGACAGGTTAAAGTTTCCATGGAGGACATTTTATTTATTTGCTGCCACAGAACAAGATATGGATGAATGGATCAAAGTTATCAATTGGAGATTGGTGAGTTTTAAAGATATGTTTTCCCCCGTTCCAATTGATTTAAAGATGGGTTCTTTTTTTTCAAATAATGTATAGAATTGTTTAATGCTAAAAATATTTGGCATGAAAGTTATATGAGATGCTGTTTTTTTTTCTTTATGTCCTAATATTTGCTATGTAGTGCTATGTGGACAAACACAATATCAAACCTAGTTGGTTATTGTATATTAGGTTTTCTACTTTATAAAATGCTGATGTTGGATTATACAGATACATCCCTGTAATAATTCATTTCATTTTTTGTTTACTTCTTCCAGGAAAATAAAAGAAAAATATCAACAAGTTGAATGGCAATGTTGTAAAGTTCATGTACTTTTCTTAAAATGGCTTTTATTATCACATTTTGTTTTCATTTTGTTTAATTATCATACATGAAGGGTAAAATTATGAAATTTTCTTGATCAACTTGTATTGAGGTTTGAGCTTGAGAATCAGGTTTAGTGCATACGATTATATAACACAATGATAAGCATGTCACAATTTTGACAAAGATTAATAGAAGAAGGATATGCTAAACTAAGTCTGAAATATATTTCTTTATATGTAGTGTGGTGATCCTTCATTCATTTATGACATTCAATATCATAGAACTTTAAGGTCATAAGATGTAGTTTTGACCAAAAACCGTTTTTTTTTTTCAATATAGAGTTTGAAGAACAAAGTCAGTCATGAGTATGACCTTCTAGTTCTTTTGACTGGATATGTTGTAGCCTATTTATGTGTAGGCCCTATTAGGGACAGTTATAGATTGTATTATGCACTGTGTCGATTTCCTGCTGACCAGATTATGATATCACTATCGTACCTACCATTATATACAAATATGGTGACATTGTAACCATTGTAACATGGTCATCCTTTTTGGAAAACCATTAATAGTAGAAACGATTTTGCAAAATTATTTCAAGGGAAACAACCCATTTCAAATATACGTCTGCTAAACATTGATTCATTCTAGGTTTGTTCATGGAAAAACTTCTCCAGTGCTATTAGTACAATCTGATACAATATATGTATTTAATGACATTATGTAACTTCCTCCTACTTAGATTTGTAAGCTTTAACTTCTAAGAAAGACTGGTCTTTATGTGCCATGTCATGTGTTTTTCCTTCCTTGTACATAGCTCTTATTTACTCATGT
Organism: Lottia gigantea; assembly: GCF_000327385.1. Lineage (NCBI taxonomy): Eukaryota > Metazoa > Mollusca > Gastropoda > Lottiidae > Lottia > Lottia gigantea. The sequence goes on from NW_008708400.1 coordinate 4,081,182, forward strand.
ATCATCACAATCAACAAACATAAGTCGGATCAACTATAGCAAACAGATTGTTACCCTACTCATATCCTAAGCATTGGTAACTTCGTAATCAAATTGTATATCACTTGTATATACATGTACTCACTTTCCGACCAAAATGTTTACAGAATGGAATTTGCCAATCTTGTCGTGTAATTATCAACCTCCAAATTTTACTGAAAGTCTCGAATTGTCCTTGGAATAGTGGAAATAATCACTGTTTAAAAATTAGGCCTAGGCCAGATTTTTCAGTCCAAAATGTGGGAAATTCCTATGAGTGGAAATATGAATATTTACAATGTCAATCGACAAACCTTATATTTTCAAGGATCCAAAGACATTCTAAGACATTGTTTGTGAATTGACACAAAGAATTCAATTCTGAGTTCAAAATAGTCGGAGAGCAGTTTGTTTTTCCCAGTTTGTATATATCTCGAGTCATTAGCAATGTACTGTTTTTATTTTTTCTTATATGTTTCCGTTTATTATGATAATTTTATAATTTGAAATATTATCTAGGATATATTATTAAAATATTCAGCATTCAGAATTTATTTTTACTCTTCGGCTATGCTAGACGGTTCGTTTTTGGAATCTATAATGGTGTCCCAGATTGTATGGGCGCGCCGTCACCTTACAAAAAGAGTGCAAACAATAATTATTTACCCCAGATGTACAATTGTCTTAGATAAAGCCAGTATTTGACATCGCTTGGTTGATCAGTTGGGCGAATGAACCGAAATCTTGAATAATGGACAATGGCCTGGTACCTCGATATGTTTATCTATATAAAGGTCTCTATCGTGGTATTGGTTCAAAACCGTCGCTCTTGGACCGTCGGAAAGGTTGATAGCTGGACTGAATTGTGAGTATTGCATTTGTTATAGAATGTACAGGTCGTAGACATGATTCGCTACTAACTTTGGTTAATCCTTAAACGTGCGTTGAACGATAACTTTGCTTCTGGGGAAACTGAGGAGGTCGTTGATTTTTGAAAATCCCTATTCTGTGTAAACAGGATGCAAGTACAAAATACGGTGAAGCCCAGATCAACATATAACGAATTTAAAACAAGAGTTAGTTTAATAAAAAAAAAAAAAAGTAATGATTTATCTTACAGTTCTTCAATATGAAGAAATAACAACATACTATATAGTGCCAAATATTACAGAAAACAATATTGAACAGAACTGTTTGTACCAAATTCTAAGGTCTACCCGTAATTAGACCATATCACTTTTGAAAACATATGCAAGATTTTGAAAAATAAGTAATAGTAGGTCTACAGCTATGGTAAAATGCAATCATTAGTATATGTGTCATTTGATCCAGTGTTCATTATCATTATCACACTTTAAAGATGGAATTCGAACTGTTCCCAAAGACTCGTTCCAGGTTGGAGTTCAGGAACATTCCATTAGGATCCAGACGTTCTCTGATTTTACAGAAGGTATCAAACTGAGGGTACAGGTTCTGAAACTCCTCTCGTCCATATTTATGATCCTAGAAAATGAAATACAATGACATCTCCTACCATATACCTGTTTACTGTATAAATGGCATGGAATGGCAACAGCATATAATTCGACAACCTTTTTTAACAACGTTTTACATAGATCTCACATAGATGAGATTAACATCGTACATCGTTGCTATGGAATATAATACTCGGCTTGCTCAAGTCCAACATCTTCCGTGCCATGGTCATATATATGTGGAGTATCATATCATGTGGAGTATTTTGTATATAGGAGTAGAAGTGTAATTCTCATACAGATATCCCATTTATTTAAGTAACAGTTTGCCTTAAATACCTTTACTCCTACGGTTGCAGACAAAATTTCTTTAAAAACAGATAAAGATTATGTCCATAAACAACATTCTTATGTTCAATATTCATAAAAGTTACTTGCTACTACAGAAAAATACATTGCAGCGAAAGCTTACCTTTGCCCAATGAGGTCGTCCACCAACATCGGACATAATTTTTTCAAAGGCTTTCCAATATTTCTCTCGTGGTACAATCTTATTAAAAGGTCTGAAACAGAAAGAAAATTATTCCTTATTCAAATGCCCAGAATCGTTTTAACTTGCAGTCGGCAGCAAGATGGTATCGCCTAGTCAGTATTTTTTTTTTTTAAATCTGCCGGCTTGGAGACTAAAATTTCCTTACTGCCGATAAACAATGAACTGATAAACCATAAGACTAAAAACGTTATGGAAGAAGTTTAGTGGAATGCTATCTCTCAATTTTTAAATTGAAATAAGTATAAAATATTCTAAAACTACATACGTATACATAATTATATTGATGTAACATGTATCCTTCCATCCATAAGCTGGGCTTAAATAAAGATCATCCCCTTTCACAAATCTCACTTCTATTGGAACATGAGCAGGGAAATTGTTGTCTATAATCCATTTCTGAATTTCTTTTAAAACGTAAGATGTCTTCTCTCTAAATTTAAAGGAAACAAAATTAAAGGGACAGATGCGCCATTTTGTCGGGTTGATTTTAATCTTGAATATATGTATAAAAGTCTTCAGAAGTACTAGAAATGTATGAAAATCGCATAATTCCTGTAAAACTACTTCAAACTAGGAATTTTATTCACTTTTCCTTCATATGTCTTTTGAGCTGAGCTTTGAACACTATAACTGATTGACTTAGACTTTCCCGTATCTGAGACTAAAGTATGATTGGTGAAAACAATGGCCTACCTGTCCCTTTAAGAGGCTTCGTTTAAATGATTTAACGGAGTATACAGGAATCCTGTTCAAGTCAGGGTAAGTCACCTACCAGCGCAATTTGAGATTCTAGTGCTAAAAACGAACTGTAATAGGTCGCCAGAGAGCCGATCGTAAATAAAATCGGCCCGACTTTCAGATAAAAAACCAAGCGCCTCTTGAATTAACTGATCCAAAGCCTAAGCAGGCCTATAGCTTTCTTACCTTGGTATGGACCATTCTGAAACATACTGTTTAAATAAACAATTAAAATTAAATATATGATCAGATCTATCGACTTTTTCTGACTTGTGTGCGTATATCACCCTGTACAACAATCGATTTACTACAGGTACTAAGGCAGTTATAAAGGCACTGAAAAGAAATTATACCATAAACCGAAATAAGTGACAAAAGGACTTTGGGAGATTTGTAATCTTCACCCGCTACAGAAGCCTATGCCATGAAAGTTTCCTTTTTGTTATAGCTGTCAGATTGTATGCATGACACAATAATAGGTTTCTGCAACCATTATACCAAGTTCATGAGGCGTTATTCAAAATTTACACGTATAGTAGAAAAGAAAGAATCAGGTTTTATACCGTCATACGGACAAATAATTGTCATAAAGTTGGCATACGATATGTAGTTAATTAGAGTACAAAATAATTTTTATCATAAGTAAAAGACCATAGTTTTTGTGTCCAATAGATTTTCTTAAATTTCAGCAAAATTATAAATAGTTGAAATCACCTACCCTAGCCAATAGAAAAATTGAAAAATGTGATAACCAACTAAAGTTTCCCAAAACCAACTTGATTTTACATTCTTAGGCTGAAAATATGATATAAAAAATAAGTCGAAATTTAAAAATCGCAAACACATATTCTGTTTGTTTCCTAGGAAGTTCTATTGAGGTCCTTTTTGGTCTGCCTTGAATGCTTATTGACCTACCTTGGATGTTCTATTGACCTAACTTCCAGGTTCTAACGACCAACCTTGAAGGTTCTATTGACCTTCCTTGGGGGTTCTATTCACCTTCCTTGAACATTCTATTAACCTTCCCTGGAGGTTCTGTTGACCTACCTTGCATCTGCCTTGGAGGTTCTATTGACCTTCTTTGAACATTCTATTGACATTCCCTTGGCGTTCTATTGGTCTTGGTGGTATTATTGATCTACCTTGGAGGCTCTATAGACCTTCCCTGGGGGTTTTATTGACCTACTTTGAAGAACTATTGACATACCTTAGAGGTTCTATTAGCGTTAAAGCACAGTGTGCTGTTGGTATATGGGAAATAGAAGAAGCGGAAATGGTCAGATCCAGTAACATATTCGTCTAAATTCTCTAATACCTGAAACAAGAACAGAATTCGGATCAAATTATAAATGATGAGTGCATGACCAAAATACCACTCTATAATATGCAGTATTACATAAAACAGCGATAAAAACTAACTTCCGTAAAAATTTAAATACTTCGTTGCAGAAATAATTTCTGCATTTCTCAGTGTGTAAGGTATCTGCACCGATGAATTCGACATTTATTAGGTAAAAGAAAATATATAAATAAGTAAAGGTTAATAACATATATCTTACATTGTTCAGGGAATTGGGGAATTGTGTCTGTTCCAGATTGAAGGCTGCTTCACACTTAAATGTAACACTCAATATAACACCAAGTGCACCTAATGAGACACAGGCTGCTGGAAATAGATCCGTGTTCTGTAAATCCCTGGATATTGTTAATACTTCTCCAGATGCTTGCATCAGTTCGATCTCTCGGACCTGGCAATAAATAGGGAATCATTTTAGCAAATCAATGGCGCATTTAGACCAAGTTACTTTTTTTTATGTCCTGCTTATCTATTTTTTTTCTTGGGTTCAGCTAATTATTCGATGGACATCAAATGAATGATACACCCGTTAAAGCTTCGCTGGCTTCAGTTAGTCATGTCTGTTAATCTGTTAATTTATTTTGAAGCTTGTTTTACGGGTACATGACACTCATATATACATTGTACAACAAGTTTAGAAAGAAATCTTATTGGCGTCATAGCACCCGATATTATACATTCATCAATAAGAAAGGCTACTTACAAATGTTGAAATGATCCCGAAATCATGTCCAGTACCATGAGTGCCTGTACTAATGACACCAGCGGCAGTTAAATCACTAACGGTTCCCTGCCTGAAATTATCAATGAGTTAAGTTTACAAATCACACTGGTGGTGTAATGTGCAATCTTAGTGCCATTTTAATGCTAATCCTTCTTTTTAAGCTACTGACAGGTAAGTAGAAACGTAAAATGGGCATACAAGATTAGCTGGCGTATGACACAATGGCAGTGTCTGTGGTCATTATGCCATTTCCCATGCCTCTTGTCATTAATTCTGTCTAATTTGAATTGATCAACCAACAAAAACCTCAAAATGACCGCAATTGGATTATTTCTATTACACAGCACGATACTTCTTATGCCGTGGACATTTCGTGGATAGGATTGAGTCCTGAAAATGGTTTTTATAATCCACCGTATTAAAAGGAACTGGGGTTCGAAAGGAAGACCTACACAGTGAAAGCCAAACCATTGGCCGGTAAAATCCTTTCATTTAAATCTTTTATTAGACAGCCACCTTGAACACGTACTAATCTTGATTCTTTATCGACCTATAATATAACAGTTTTCTTATCAAATATGATGTATATTATATAGTTGATAAAGCTTTTTCTGTTCACACGTCCCATGACTTCCATCACATTTATGATATTGACACAAGTTATTAGGCCATTCATTAGTGGTCAATAAGAGTCAATAACCTTTTGTTAATCTCTTTATCCTTGGATTTGCTTATGAACACATGCGAGGTTCGAGTTCGACTACGTAATCTAATAAGCGACCAAAAATTTAAAACTGTATTATCATATTATATAGTGCATGACAAAACGCGATTTTATGATCTTGAATTCATGTTGATTCCTATCATGCAGGGCAATTTAATTAACAAAAATATCAGTACCTGTAGAACTCTGTTATATCGCTTTAAACTGATCATAAAGTCTGTAGTACAGGCCAAATCTGATGGTGAATGTCCATTCCCCACAACTTTCACTTTCTTGCCCTTCTTCTGGGCAAACGCCAATATCTGTCGAATTTCGTCTGTAGTTTCTGGCTCGAAGTAAAGTTCTGGGTAACATGAATATGTTGTAGCCCAATTCGTGAATTTATATCCCGGTTTACCTAAAGACTAGAAAGATAAGAGTGTGAGCAATGTAGCCTTAGGGTGGTCGCCTAAGACGAATTAAGCCTGCGAGATAGATACTATATTCTTCTTACCTGAAGCAAACAGCTGGTACTTATCATTTTGCAAGTTCAGGTATGGATGAGCATCTTAAGATGGGACAATGATCTCAACTAATGTTTCGTGTGCCGCCCATGTCCATGTTTTTAATTGCGCACTTCACGGCGTTACACGTCCTTGAGATCTCGAATAAAATACAGACTATTAGGACGTTTCAAGCATCGCATTGGATACTGTCGACTACTAACAACTGCAATGTGTGCAAAAGGTCGAACTGTGCCCATCTTTACACTCATTACTATACAGTCGTCATCTCATCACTTGCTGTAATCTACGCTTACTCTGTAGATTATGACTGACGACAAAGAGTATAAACCAAAAGAACATTGTCATCTATTACTGGCTTTGATTCGCCTTCGACAACCATATGATTACAGAGTGGTCACTTCCTAGTCTTAATTAGACACACGTGTTTCAAATATTGGGAGTATTCAAGTGATCATTGTCACATAAAGCTAACAAACATTATAAATGAAAACCTAACGACACGTCGCTACGGATATAAGACCCGACGTTCCACATAAGTGTGTGGTATACGCCCGTCTAATTATGTAATGAAGAAGCATCTATTGATCAAAATCAAACATTATATAAGATGAAGCTATATGTTGAACTAACTTCGATCGATATTATCCATGTCTGACAAATGTATGGTATATATTCACTTACCCGTATGTCTAATGTCATGATTAACTGTACTATTAAAAGCGCAGGTCCTTACTGTCCTAATTTCACGGCGTAAATAGAGCCCGAAGTGTTTTGTTTATTTCTTCTATAATACTATACGGTGGACATTCAACCAATGCCATGCCTCACATTTTATAATCAAAAAGCATGGTGACCTCAACTGCACGCGACCATAAGGATGTTACAACAGCAGACGACTTTTTCCATTAAAGATCACGTGAACAAAATGGTTCAATACGGTCATATCTTCCAATATTATCTAGAACTCATGAAATATATTGATCTATATTTATATACTTTTGATAGTATCTAGACCAGAAATCTACTACGTGACCAAACCAAACAGATAATAGGACAATGGCTAACGATAAAGGTCAAGCTCGAATTTTCAACTCAGTTTTCTCCTTAAGTGATGCAGATCGGACGGGCTAATCGTTCGGATGACAAAATAAACTGATGCCCCGTGTGCTACAGGCTGTGTACTTCAAAAACCCCTCGACAGTTGGAGTTCGGAGAAGAGAAAGCAATCTGCATGGCGTTGCCAGTCCACATTAGCTCAAACAGTGTTGCAGAAAAGAAAGACGTAATTCTCCACTTCACTTCATTTCATTTCAAGGTTCATTCAGGAAGCTAAAATGGAACATTCCACACGAAATTGGGTATCGTGACAATTACTTATCTTTCATTAGATTTTACAGACACCGTAAAGATTATAGGATCATTAATTAATTACGATTAATAGTATGTAAAAAAAAAATCCGGATTATTTTTAATTATCCTTCTAACATGCTAATAACGGCAAATAAAAAAAGATGCATTTAATCATAATAATTAAGTCAGCTTTATTATGATGTTATATGTGTCATAATTAACCTATTTTACTAATTGCCAGCTCATGAAAAGATGATTATTATAAACAATAGTTTATTTGACTGTCATCTGGACTATTTTGAGTGATGACTAAAAATTAACTGTTTTAAACACATGGCGTAATTAGTAGTCCGAAAATTAGACACTGCCTTAGATGCTACGGTATTCACTGGTATTCACCATAGTTCCATGGTACCATTTGATTTCTCATGTTCTACTAATATTATTTGATGTCTTACTCTATTTAGATGACACTATCTGATACTTTGGGATGCAGTTCGAGTGTAAGACAGTTGCTTATCGGACAGTTGCTGGCTGACAATACTGATAACTTATAGAGGGGGATCGTTGCCAAAGTATTCACAAAGTCAAACTTGAAAACAAGGCCTCGACTTTACAAAGTCATATTTCAACATTACACAATTACAAAATAAACCTTCTTAAAATCAAAAAGTCAATGTACTTATTACAAAGTAGAGATATTGATAGTTTACTTTTCAAACTTTATTTCACATCAGACACCATTCAAACTTTCCTTTAGGAAAAAGGAATTTTTAACTTTGCATTATTGACAATATCAACTATGTCTTCTTGACTTTGCATTCGTGAAAGATGTAAGTTCGACCACTGTATTCTTGAGAGTTGTAAAGTCAACTTCTGCATTCTTGAACGTTTACCATATAAGGTAACGTGACCTACTTCATTTACATAATCCGGAAGTTCACGGAAACTACCGGAAATATAAATCAATAATTGCTCCTTGTCAAAGGGATTTAACTCTAAATAAGCCTCAAAAACGGATGGACTCACTCCACTAAAACATTTTATGCAAATGATTGTATAGGAATGTAGTCCAGGCTATTTTTAGAAATCTTCTTTCTCTCTCCCTTTTGGGGTTTTTGCCTGCCTATTTTAGTCCAGGCTATTTTTAGAAATCTTCTTTCTCTCTCCCTTTTGGGGTTTTTGCCTGCCTATTTTTGGGTAAAATTTGGTCTAGATTTGGAATTTGATGTCTGAAATTGCATTATCTTTCAGATTTGGTGAGATGATGAGAGACTTAAAGGCGGAAGGCTAATTCTAAAAATAGTCGTTTTGTGAAGTGCCAAACTCTAGCGGATGAGTATATCCGGTAGTAGTCTACTTTCAATTTTAGTAGCTCAAAATTTTCATGGTCATCATAT
>NW_008708400.1:4093582-4094925 GCF_000327385.1 Lottia gigantea
TATGTCTGACTGTATTGACACATCTATCTAATGTCTGGCTGTATTGACACATCTATCTAATATCTGACTGTATCGACACATCTATCTAATATCTGACTGTATTGACACATCTATCTAATGTCTGGCTGTATTGACACATCTATCTAATGTCTGGCTGTATTGACACATCTATCTAATGTCTGGCTGTATTGACACATCTATCCGATGTCTGGCTGTATTGAAATAACTATTTGCTGCATCGGAACAACTTGCTGATGTATTGCTGCATTGACACAACTATTCGATGTCTTGCTGTATTGAAACTACTATCTGATGTTTTGCTGTATCGAAATAACTATTTGATGTCTTGATGCTTTTGATAATTATTTCATCATCAGATATTAGTTTGAAATGAATATGGACTATTCAATAATGAAATCCATTTCCTAACTTTTGCATATCATTCCAAAATTTTAGAGTTTATACATTAATTGTTATTGGCATTTTTCTAGAATTTTCGGGAAATTTGGAAACACAGTTACCAAACGTTGCGGAAATGTCTTAAAAATGAAAAACCTCGTATAACATAGAGAAAGAATTGCCAGGAATCCTGACATTTTTGTGGCAAATCAAATTGTAAAATTTTCCTGAGAATTATTGCTAAATCGAGTCCAGTGAAGAAATAGCTAGATCTATAATTCTTATAATTAGTTTTTTAAAAAATCATTATTGTCATTGGTGAAAACGATCGTGAGTCTAAAACCGTAACATTTTGAAATGAAAACGGAATTTTTATGAAATACAGATTTTTCTAAAAAATTCAAATAAGTACGTTTTACATACGTTTTACTTCAAGGGAAGGAATTCTCTGCAATTCAATTTGACCACTGAGGCTACTTATGAAAATTTAATAAGTTCAATTTTAGTTAAGGTGAAGACATTTTGCTAAGACGAAAGCAAGTCCCTCGGCTAGAGATTGCAACCCAATAAGTCTTTGGAATACTGTAATTCGAAGCACCGCATGGAGGTACAATGAACTACCCCGATAGTCAAATACTTTTTTTTCCCTCTCCCATCAACTCCTGTCTCACTCTTCCTTACTTTCTTACCAGCTCCGCCCCTTGCCATTGTATATATTACATGTTACTACCATCTTGAAGACTTTTCTTCCACCCTCTCCAACTTCCATTTTTCTCATCATTTCTGTGTTTATCTCCCTGCCTTCCTCTATATTTTCGCTCATTTCTACTCTATTATATATTCTTTCTGTTTTCTCGGTCTCCTCTCTCTACTATATGATCAACTGATGTATAATGGCGGTGTCAAGCCACCCAAACCCCCTTCCGATAAAAATGGATTGCCGC
>NW_008708400.1:4094975-4117225 GCF_000327385.1 Lottia gigantea
AGCTAATAATTTTGAACGCGTTTTCAGGAAAATGGGCAATAACTCATATTAAATATCTTTTTCATTTTCAAGGATCTCAAATGGACGGACGGAAAGACCGGACGACGGTTGGACGGTGACACGTATATACTATTATTGAATATATTTGATAATGTCTCCTGTCTCACGCATCCTTCAAACTGATTCCCATCTACCATACTTTCTTCCTCTCTCCGCCCGCCTGACCTTCGTTCTTTGCATCCCCTCCTGGCTGCCCTTCTTTCCTCTCCCGGTCTCTTACTCCCCTCTCACCTTTCTTCTCTACTTCCATTCCTAGTCTCTCTTTCCGTCTGGTTAATTATCTCCCACTGAATACCCAACATCCCTTTTCGTCCTACTATACTTTCTTTTGTAATATGTTCTTCCGTCTTTTTCAGTTCTTCTCTGTATCCATTTCTCTCTTTCCTCTATTTCTTTTCCTTGTCTTATCTCCCTACTTCCTTCCTCTTTATTATATCATCTCTCTACTTCCTCTGTCTTCATGAGATTTGTTGCCAAATCTAGTAAGATTTTGGCAACGCTCACCAACCTTGAGGAAATGTGGACCGTTTAGTCTAGAATAGCTGGATCCATCGTATCTGTTTGTAATATGATTCTTATGATTAGTATTTTAGTTATTATTACAATATTTTAGACGTCATTGGTGAGATCGATCTGGAATATAAATCCGTAACATTTTGAACTGAAACACAACTTTTATGAAATGCTAATCCAATTTTTTAAAATTCAAATAAGTACGTTTTACATACGTTTTACTTCAAGGGAAGGAACTCTATGAAATTTTATTTGACCACTGAAGCTACTTAACAAAAATATTAAAATTCAATTTTGAAACCCATCAGAACAAATTGTTAAGACATTAGTCTTTCGGCTGGAGGTTGCGACCAAATAAGTCTTCGGAGTACTGATATTCGAAGCATGGCACGGAGGTACAATGAGTACCTCTCAATATAAGAGATTACCCCAGAGATCTTCCGTTCTCTCTACCCTATTCATTCTAATGGTACCGTACTTTTTCACTCCCTCTCCAGTCAACCAGAAGTCCTGTCTCACTCTTCCATACATACTGGTTCTCTTCTTAACAAACTTTCTTGCCACCTACTCTGTCTTTCACCCTCTTCCAATCTAGTATCCCTTCCTCTCCACTTTCAAGTATATATCTCAATCTTCACTTTCGTTTATTACATGTTACTTTCATCTTTTTCTTCCCTCCTTTTTAGAACCATTCTCGTCTTCATACCAGTTTACTATATATTATATCTACTTACCCTGTCTACTCCCGCTAGTTCAATCCTCTCTACACCACGCTTGCTGGTTATTCTGAGACAATTATCTGATGACTAACTACATTGAGACAATATTGTCTGATGTCTTGCCGTATCGGAACAACTCTTCTTCGCTCTTGTGTACTTATCCACGCCGAGCTGGCTCTTATTTTCCCTGTCACTTCCGCACGATACTGTCTAGTCTTCATACCATCCTTATCTCTACTTCTCCATAGGGCCTCTGGGGGTATTTTCTTATATTGAGAGGTACGGTAGTCATTGTAACTTCGTGAAATGCTTCGAATTGCAGTACTCCGAAGACTTACTGGGTTACTAGCCGAACGACTTGGTTAGTTTTTTTATCAATTTTAACAGAGTTTCAACACTTGATGTACTGAAAGTGCAACATATTTTAATCAGAATTCAAATTCGGTGTTCAGGTTTATATCGACAAGGTCCTGGACAAGTATTTGATTACTTGTTCCACGAAGGCAGAATTCGGCAATCCTAAAACTGAATCTGTTAGAGAGCGCTTGTAGGACTTTCACGGTAGACCCTGCTGAGACAGGTGTTTCTCTATTGAGACAAATATTGATGTTTTGCTCCAGTGAGATGTCTTTTGCACGTTCTTCAACTTAATGTTACCGTGATTAACTTTTTCTTTGCATACAGCAATATGTTTTACATAAATATATTTTCAAAATTCAAATCTACTTTTAACATTGACATTATTAAATTTGTTTCAATATTTTATAGATAAATATTTCTAGCAATAAGCTTCTACAATACTATTTACCTAGCTCTCTGTCAGTTGCCAAAATACCAACATAAAATCGAGCACTCTGACAGCTGACACTATGATTATAAAGCTATGAGAGCTTTGGATGACTGTATCGAAACTATGCAACTTTGCAAATTTGATCTTTCACCAAAAAATCAATCACAGGAGGCGGCATGGAAATACAGAGGTGGAGATCATTCTAGAAATTTATTTCTGTTTATCACATATCACATATTTTTCATTGTTAATTCATATATTTAGTTTTGTGGTATAGTGTCATATACATATTAAGACTTCACTACTTAAAAACCTAAGACCTAGTTGAATCATGATTCTATATTATGTTCTATTTCCTCTATTTCCTGTTCTATTTCTTGTTGTTTGATTAATTCCCAGTATAGACCTTTCCTTTTCTTTAAACTATTATGGTCACCCATCTACAATGTAAAAAACATTTTTTTCAATGCCTGTATTCTACCCTACTCTGGATCAGTATGATTGTTTAGAAGAACTGGTGGATATTAAGGCTGTTGATTAATACGAAAATACCGATCAGTATCCTTTAAACGGCATATAGTTATTGACTTGGATTGTAAAAAATACAATACTATATAGAATACAATTACTATATTTATTAGAGGCCGACGTTTCAGTTATAAAGATAGTAATTGTATTCTATATGGTAGTATTGTCTTATTTAATATTTATACTTAGTGTAATATATTGATCCAACATACAAGGTTGGGGACATTACATAATTGTATCGTGATACAAATGACATTAAATCAGACAAACTCACTTGCATGATGGAAATAATGTAAATCTACCCTGTCAAAATATTTATATATCATTTACCGATGGTTTTGGTAGTTTCCGAGTGCCAAAATAGTCTACTAGTAAATTCCTTGTGATGGCAAGCTTGATAATATGCATCGTCATATTGATGATAATCTGTAAATATCTCATATCATGGCTAACGGCCTTATATATATCGCCGAAATTAGAGCTGTGCGATATTGGCTCATGTTGATATTACGATATGAAACATTAATATATCACGATATGGGTATATATCGCGATATTTTTTAAGTTTGTTATTTACTGGTTTTAAAAAAAAAATATGTTCAAGAAATTTTAAATGTAACATAAATCAATAAATATCTCTAAAACCACCCCAGTCTTTAACATCATGAAAAAAATATCAAGTTACGATGTATCATGATAACTATCATATATCACGATATGGCGATATTTCGATATATTTTAATCAGGCGATATTATTAACAATATAAATCCCTATACCGGTATTTATCGTGGTACCGGTATATCGCCCAGCCCCAGCCGAAATAGTGCAAAGCCACATTCAAGGTAGTGTTGGCATAGTAATAAGTACCAGTACTTACTTCCAATATTTGACCATGTGCTACCACAGCTATAACATCAGCATCTCTAATAGTACTCAATCTATGTGCTATTATTAATACTGTACGTCCTTTAATAACATTATCTAATGCTTCTTGTACTATACGCTCAGATTCGGCATCTAAAGCACTGAAAATTACAAATTTTACACATATTTTTAAAAACAATTGTTTACATCACTGATAATGGATACTGTGATTTGAAATAAAGCTAATTGAATGTTTCTCTATCATCAAAGAATTTCAATTTGAACGCTTTTAACACAAATATGCATTTATGTCTACATTAAATAAAGGGAATGTATCCTGTGTTGGAGATAAAATCACGGTATGTATCTATCTATCTAACTGTTGTGTCTATTCTTAACATTTTTCCATTTTAAGAGAATATTTGTAGCTTGACAGTAGTCAATATTCATTTTACAAACCTTGTAGCTTCATCTAATATCAATATAGAAGGATCTTTAATTAAAGCTCTAGCAATAGCTATACGTTGTTTTTGTCCACCAGATACTGTAACACCCCTTTCACCTAATACAGTATTATAACCTTGTGGGAATTTATTAATAAACATGTCAGCATTGGCTTGTCTAGCTGCCTCTATTACCTGTTAAAGAACATAAGATTATGTTTTATGTTTATATCTCAATAGAGCAATTAGACTAGTCGTTTCAATAGAGCAAGACATCAAATATTTGTTTCAATAGAGCAAGACATCAAATATTTGTTTCAATAGAGCAAGACATCAAATATTTGTTCCAATAGAGCAAGACATCAAATATTTGTTTCAATAGAGCAAGACATCAAATATTTGTTTCAACAGAGCAAGACATCAAATATTTGTTTCAATAGAGCAAGACATCAAATATTTGTTTCAATAGAGCAAGACATCAAATATTTGTTCCAATAGAGCAAGACATCAAATATTTGTTTCAATAGAGCAAGACATCAAATATTTGTCTCAATAGAGCAAAATAGAAAATGGCCTTCTCAACAGAACATGAGAAGAAAGTTGTCCCAAAAGAGCAAGATATAAAATATTTGTCTTAATAGAGCAAGACATAAAATATTTGTCTCAATAGAGCAAGACATCAAATATTTGTCTCAACAGAACATGACAAGGTAGTTGTTTCAGAGAGCAAGACATTAAATATTTCTCTCAAAACAGCAAGAAATCAAAATAGAGAATGTGCAATGGCACAATGTTGTTTTCTGGCTTGGTGAAATTACCTCTTGATCTGTAGCGTCTGGACGACCATATCTTATATTCTCCATCACTGAGGTAGCAAATAAAATGGGTTCCTGGAAAAATGAATATTTCTATGTTTTTCAGTTATCTTGAGCTTTTGAGTAAAAGCAACAAACCTCAGTCAACAGCCCCAATCCCGAAGTGCAACAAACCTTGAGATGAGATACCTAAAGGAATACTATCTAGGATGACCAAAAAATTGAAATTTCAAAACATGACTAAGATGAGTCTTTGTTCATTAGTTACCGGGTGTCATAACTATGCAACAGAATCCCTCTGTAGCGTTTTTCAATAATTACTTTGATGAATGGATAATATTGTCTTAAATAGAAATTCTTTTTCATGGCATCTAAGTCCAACAGATGAATATATACACACTTATTGACCAAGTTTGAGATATCAAGTATTATGACCATTTTAAAAGGTAATATTCCTTAAAACATCAACTTCATCAATTATATTAGTGTCATCAATTGTCAATGTATAATTTATTAGCTGGCTGCCTGTTTAAAATGAATGCTACCGGTAACTCTTAAAATAAAAATACAATTTCGACTTTTTCAAACTTAGCCAATAAGATTATATTCAGCAATGGACTCACCTAGTGTCATAACTATACAACATTCCCCTTAAAACCCGATTAATCAATAAAACTAATAAATTATTGAAAAAAGCTTTATAAATATTTTAAGGCGTTTTTTTTTAAATCGTAAAGTTACTGGAAATCCGTTGCAGTCTTAAGGGGAAGTAACTCCAGTTTGGGGATTCCCTGCGTCCTTGACCTACACTCGTGTATTGATCAACAGGGAATAAATTAAAAATATTATAATATGCCTCGGAAAAGATTGTCTGACTCCGAGAAAAAAATAACAAAGCAGCTTTACAACAAAAAATATTATCTATTAAACACGCAATACTATTTGCATTTGAAAATAGACCAAAAACAGAGAAAACGGTGGGACCTTGTTAAAGAAAAATTGAACCTAATATCAGACGAAGAAGTTGCGCATGTTTTGTTAGACAGGTTAGTTAAATAAACAATTATTTATGTTGCTGGTCAATTATTATTTTACCAAGTGTATAGTTACAGATTCCACATATTGGATATAATTATGTTTACAGAACATAATATAAGAAATAGGGTTCAATCTTCAGAATTATATTTTCTCCATGTAATTTATTCAATATATCTCTTGCATTTTGATTAATTCAGCTTTTATAGAAGAGAAGAGACAGTGTCTGCTACAAGACCTCAGACTTCAAAAACTATACCAAAGGCCTTACCAATACTGGCAATACCATCAACTTCTACAATTACACCAATTGTGAAGACACGTGTATCACCTAATTTATCTAAAGAGTCTTCAGTCCAGAGGTTAGTATTTGTAGGGACATCTTAATAATTGTTTTGGTCAGATATACATTTGTAATGAATACATGGTTTCATTCCTTATAGGCTGTTCATCAAAATCAGCACTATCAAAACCCTGTAGACCAATTAAACAGTTACCTACCTATTTATATCATTTAAAATTTCTCTCTAAAAATTTGCACGAAAATTGATAAAAAACAGTTTGATTTCTTGATGATACCAAATAAAAGCAATAAATCTGGTTTAATTTAGAAGTATTTATCCTTGTATTTGATTTATTTCTCTTCAGCTCAGATTCTGCACAAATGAATTGTGTTAAATTGTTGACCCCTAAAGTGGAGGTGGAAGATGAAGAGTCAGCATGACAAAAGGATTTAAAATAAGTCATAATTATGATCTCATAAGACCAGTCTATATGACCATCTAGTACAGTCCAGTACATGTGTTTATATTTGTGTTTTAATTGATGACATTTTACAAATTGTTTTTCTATTAACTTATATTGACAATAATACTCACTAGATCAAAGATTGTGTTTTTCCCCACTAGTTTTTTTAAATTGCCATCCCCACCCTCAAAAATCTTTACTTTTAGGCTTTGCACAATGGATTTGTATGTCTTGTGGTTGTGACAGGCATCTTCCAACAGTTAAAATATTATAAATGATGCAGAAAGTCGAATAAGATGATCTCTCCTTGTTACTTGTGTTTGGCCTAGTCTACAGTTTCCATGGTTACAGTCACAAGATCAAGATCATGTTGAAGCAAAACTCCTCGGTCTCCACTTAGTGGGGTGTTTATACTGTGCAGATATTTTTCCCTAGTTGGTGCAGACCACATCTTTTATTCTTTACATTTGCAGGATTTGGCCCACTTGAAACTAGTATGGTGAAAAGCATTCTCAACCTGTTTACAGTGCCATATTTTCTGACAAACCGGACTCGGTTTTGTCAGCCCTTCTTACCTGCATCACTGACGGGGGAAACTGGGTTAAAATCCTAAGGTATCATCTTGACCTATGCCAGGATTGAACCCTGGACCTTCAGGTTAGCGAACAAGTGTCTAACTCACTGAGCCACCGCGGCTCTGTGCATGTATTCTAAGAGATAGAATTAGTTTAAAATTGACAAAGACCTGGAGATATAATAGTTCCAATCTTTGTGTATCAACAAAGCTGAAAAAGAGACAGACCTGATTAATAAAACCTATTGCATGACCACGTAACCATGTAGGATCTAAATCTTTAATATCAACACCATCTATAGTTATCTGCCCCTGGTCAATATCATAGAATCTTTCTAACAATGATGCAACAGTTGATTTACCTGAAAATTGAAAGTGAATAGTTTGAAGGAACCTGACAAGAGCTTGATTAAGATAGATAGAAGACACAGATTGTGAAATCAGATATTTTTATTTGCTCAATTGGGAATTCAATCATAAAGCACACACAAAGCACTTGAAAGAATCCAAACTGATATCCACAAAGCTCCTCACAAAAGGTTGTTGTCAGATTCTTCTGAAGTCAAAAAATTTCTTGTATAGGGTAACAGGTGTAGGTACATTGTTTTCTATTTTTCAAACACAATAAAGGGTTGTTTATATGGGTGTTTCTGCCACTCATGTCTGATAGGAGCTCACAAATAACTGAAAAGATTTGAACAGAAGGGTTCTATATTAATAATGTAATTTTTAAAGCGGTGTTACCTCCTCCTGACAGACCAACTAAAGCCATGACTTGACCACCTTTAATCTTTAAACTAAAATCTTTCAATATAACCTGAAATAAGATATTAAGTCTTCTCACTGCCAAACACATTAAAAAATTTACTGTGGTAAGCAAAATTGGGAGGAGGTGATATTGGTCAGTTTCCTATCTGAGAAGATCTTTGTAGTACTTAGTTAGATGAGTGGTCTTATTATCGTTAATGGATTTTGAAATTCTCACCTGGCCTGGTCTGGTAGGATAAGAGAAATTAACATGTTTAAACTCTATATTTCCTTCTAATTCTTTATGTTCTATTGTCTTCCCTCCAACTAGTGGAATACTGGGTGTACATTTTATAAACTGAAAATAAAACATCCAATGATATGTATATACACAAAGCCTGATACATATTTTGTTGTGAATTCATTTTTATCATATGGGTTAAATTTTCATAGATATTGTGGGTCCTACAAATTTATGTCTCTTCAATAATACTTCTTTAGGCGAAACCACCAAAAGTCGTTCCTCTGCAAATAAATCATATCACACTGAAGAAATGGGTATAGTTCAAAGTGTAGCCATCCTGCATTATACAAATTATTTTGTTAACATTGGAAGTTACCTCAAACACTCTGGCCCCAGCACTAATTCCTTTCACTACTTGACCAAATAATAATGACATATGGGCTAAAGATCTGAAATAATAAGCAGATCATGCAGACGATATTAGAAAACATTACACTCTCTTCACTTATAACATAGACATACAAATTCATGGATCAATAATTGCTTTTATAAAAGTTACTGAAATACTGGAAATAAAATGTCCACTTCACAATGTTGCCTAAGTCACATTCAGGCTGCTTGCAAATTGATTCTTATAAAGCATAATCTTTGAGTGTAGAGTTATAACATTTAACATTTACCTCTCTATAGTTTGTGTCGCAACTAAAAATGACATGAGATCACCAGCTGTTATTTCATGTAATGACATCATATAACCACCAGCAAACATTGTTCCTAATACAATACCTATAACAAATATCTTTGTGATAAACTCATCTTGAATAATGATATTCCCTCTAATTCAGACCCTTCATTAGCCAAATCGTCCTGTTATTTGAGGAAGGTATGCAGAACCTTCATTTCACATTGTGACACATGTACTACCTCAACCTATGTTTGGAGTGAGCCACTGGAATTCAAGTCATTTTTATTTTGTCTTTGAATTAAAGCATGTCATCCTTTTTTTACATACCATTTAAAGCAATATTTGATAAGCCTTGAAATATGGCTATACCAACACCTAGTTTAATATTCAGTTTACCAGCCTTTTCTACCTCATTGGAATACAATCTGAAAATAATCATAAAATTCTTAAAGAGGTGTAGCTTAAATAAATAAATCCAGCAAATTTGATAAAAATATCATGTTCTGAAACTAACAGAATGTTATGTTTCCAATTTAACACAATGTAATGATATATTCTCAATTCTCAAATTATAGAAAACATTCACAGAATCGGAACATAATGTTCTCATATCAACAGAAATGTAACATTATGTTCTCATATTAACAGAAAGGTAACATTTTGTTCTCATATTAACAGAAAGGTAACATTTTGTTCTCATATCATCATAAATGTAACATTATGTTCTCATATCAACAGAAAGGTAACATTATGTTCTCATATTAACAGAAATCTAACATGTTCTAATATCTACAGAAATGTAACATTATGTTCTCATATCAACAGAAATGTAACATTTTGTTCTCATATCAACAGAAATGTAACATTATGTTCTCATATCAACATTATGTTCTCATATTAAGAGAAATGTAACATTATGTTCTCATATTAAGAGAAATAAAACATGTTCACACATTCACAGAAATGTAACATTATTATCTCAAATTAACAGAAAGGAAACCCAGTGTTTTCAAACCAATACAAAAGGACAAATGTTCTCAAATTAAAAGAAAGGAAACCCTGTGCTTTCAAATCAACACAAAAGTAACATCATGTTCTCAAATTAACAGAAAGTTAAGATTATGTTCTCGATCAACATAACTAATACCTACTCATTTTCTTTTTTCTCCATAGCAAAAGCTCTAACAGTTCTCACATTTCCTATAGCTTCATCAGCTACTGCTGTTGCTTGAGCAACCTAAAATATATATTTCACTGTGATACCCAATTAGACAAGCATGAAATTACAAATACCTTATAAATCAAAAAGCCATTTGAAATATGGAAAGCTAACCTTCATTTTTAAAACCAGCTGTCTTGATGAAGATTTTTTACCTGTAACACATGTTAGAAACATGATGCCAATAAAGAAGACTAATATGAACCTTAAAATACTTGTGACATCCTAATCTTACCTGTGTCTGTGCATCTTTTGCAAACATTCGAAGTGTAGAACCAATAACAGTGCCTCCTATTATTATTGCTGGAACCACTGCCAACATAACAGCTGTTAATTTTACAGATATCATTAACAGTGTGGCCATACATCCAACAGTCTGAAAACAGATACATAAACATGTAAGGCTCATTGGAAATCATAAGCAGAAAATCCATCAAATCAGCATTGGAAAAAGTCTACTGAATAAGTCAAAAAAGCTTGCAAACTAAGCTAAATTCGACTTATCCTTTCCAGTAATTCATTTGAGAGTGTGTTACTTTGCATTTCTTAACACTGAACCCCTAACCCTAACCCTAATAAGTTTTCATTACCTGGGTAACAGCTCTTAAACCTTGTGAAATACATAATTTAAAAGAACTTTTAAAATCTTGAACATCAGAAGTCAATCTGTAAATAAAACCAACACTTTGTAGGCTAATCTATAGAAATTAAAGGTGGAATCTTTCTCTTAAACAAGAATAATAAGGCAGTGTACATCCAATATTGAATTTTGAGGCTTTATGCAACAGTGGATTAACACAGATGAACATAGTCTCCCTTGCAAGTGACACCCACCACAGTAAGTAATGATTTTCATTATCTTTAAATACATCATGAACTTACCTGTCAATAAGTTCACCTGTTTTGTGTTTGTCAAAAAATTCTATGTCTTGTTTTAATAGAGAGTCAAATAATTTCTTCCTCATTCTTGTAGCAACATTTTCTCCAACTGTTGATAGCAGTGTAATATAACAAAATGTCAATAAACCCTAGAAATATAATGTATCACAGGCATCAACTTAAGAGTAGTCCAGGCTCATGCTGGGTATCTTCAATCATGCCATGATACGATACGTATTGAGATACAAGGGTCACGATATGATACGTATCACGATATGTGGTAATGGGATAAAATTTTATATAACATTTTATATTCAAAGTTTCAATATATATTAATTCATAGCTTTGTAACTGTGGTATTTTGTATTGTAGTTGATAGGAGTGGTTAATGTCCACCGTCATTTTGTTATTCAATTCACTAATTTATAAGTATCCCCACTTCAGTATGGAATGAGAGGTATCGTCAAATATCGATACACGACTTTGCAATACAGCATGTTGTATAGTGATATATTCATTCACTGATATATAGTGCTAGGACTAGTCCAGTCATCAGGCCATCTTTCTCACCAAAAAAAATATACAGAAAGGCACTTGAAATTCAGTTGGAGGACTCTTTTGGGAAATCTTTATATGAGGTTATTATAATCATTAAACATGTGTGCTAATGATACGAAAAAAAAAACAAATGCAAAAATTGATCTTGTTTAGTGAAGTATTATCAGATATTTCAGAGTATATTGGACAAACTACCATATTGTGAAGAATCATATTGCGTAAACAGACTATTTAGTGATACAACAAGTAATACCTGAATAGAGTAAAGTATCACCAATCTAATAGCTGGTTCTTTAATCTGTTGTAAAAATAACTCAGCTGTTTGTGTTGTAAATTGACTGATAACATTCACTATTTCACCCAACATGAGTGGTATTTGGACATTCACTATAGCCACAGCTAAAGCACTCTGAAATGTAAACAATTTAGAACAAAAAACTCTAAAGGGATATCATATTAGGTATTATAATACCTAACTAGTGAGGGCTACCTATACATATACATATATCTAGATTCTATTTAGATCATTCAGATGGGTGTCTGTGAATCTAGTAATTCCAGAAAAACTATACCAGTTGATATTCCCAATGCCTCTCTAGCAAGTCATATGTCAGCAAAGAGATGTTACCTGGATGTAACATTACTTAAGGAAAATTGACTAGTGAATATGCAGATAGCTTATAATCATTTAAAGCTGCAGAGAGTTAACTATAAGTTACTAATATTCATTAGCAAAAATAACCATTCATATTTCCTCATAGATACTTACTATCACAGAAGCTAACAGGTACCATATTTCAGGCCATAACAGTTTCATAAATTCACTCCAATCAAAACTTGGGTCTGGGCCATTGTCTTCACTTTTATCAAGAAGTCTACTCGTTTTGGCCTTGCATTGTCCTCTTTTATAATGTTTCAAATAGTATGCAGTGCCAGTTCCAATAACACAACCACTTAATGGTGCCAATCTATTGAAAAACGGTCTTGTTTTTGAAGCATCTTTTGCACCTTTTGAAAAGAGTTTGTTACATATTTTTGTTATCACAGATCTTGAAAATGGCAACTTTAAAGAGACATCTGTCTGAATTTTTAATGTATGACACAGTTTCCTTGTAGTTGCCCTAAAAATAAAAATGTAATGTTTACAGCAAATCAGAATTGCAGATTACATTTAGTCTTTTCATTGCAGGCAAGTATTATATCCAGAGGGGCAATGGTGCATGATGTTTAATTGCAGTCATGGAATAGATCTGATGTCAGAATTTTTTTAAGGGGGGGGGGGAGCAATCCATCTCTCTAATTAACAGTACAGTATACAAGGTTTTTCGTTTTCAACCGCAGAAAAAACATTGAACATTGAACCTCGAATAATATAACATTTTACAAGGTTTTAAATCTGCCGGTTATATAAGGTTACGCGTTATTTGATTAGTGGTTTTTGGGTTATTTACAATCAAGTTAAGAATAAGAGGTTTTGATCACAAGATCCGCACTTTTACAAGCTTTCGAACCATAGCAATAAGTCAAAATGACCAAATATGGCATATACAAGGTTTCAAGCGTCACCTAGATATAGCCTAAGTCTCACTGTTTATCTTTTAGTGAAGAAATTATTCTGTTTCTGAGACCAAGGTATGATTGGTAAACAAATGGTGAACCTTTCGGTTGAAGGTAAAATGCACAAATGCATTGTGATTGAGCCTTTGGCTACTGTGTGCTGATTTTAAGAGTTTAGTTATTCTCACCAGTGGTTCAATTGAAAGTGACCTATTGCCCTTGTTATAAATTTGGATGGCTGAACTACACTTTTTGGAATTCCATGTGAGAATACAATGAGTTGCCTGTGTGGCATCCCACATAAAATATTTGCGAGCATAATTTCAACGTTTTGATGAAATATTGATATCATCCATTGTCATTTTAAGCCAAAAACGGTTGATTTTCACATAAATTTCAAAATAATCTGCAACTTATGGGCGCAGCCATTTTCAAAAGCTAGCTGTAATGATTTCGTAAATTAGCTTGCAATAATTATCTATTATATCGTGTCATATTAAGTATGAATCTTAGGCCGTACAATAATGAAATCAAGATTTAGTTTTATTTCAAAATCTGGTTTATTTCAGTTCGTGGAATTTTTCAAATCGAAAGTCTTAGTAGTGTTGTATTTTCGTACAAATTACAATATCCGGTTTCCTTTTACAAAAAGGTAAATAAAAAATAAATGCAAAAAAAAAAAAGCTTGTTACAGATATCTTTCACATTAATAATCTCGAGATTATGACGAGTCGTAACAATGTCTCAACCTTCACCTTGCTGTTCTGCTGACAAGGAAATAAATGATGAAACTGTCAAAAACATTAACTCGGCAGAAAATGTAGAAATTCTTGAAACAGAAAATAAGGAAACAGTTGAATTCGATTCCGGTGAATTTGAAAGTGATCAAATAGAAACTGAAACTAAAAGAAGAAACGTAGATAAAGACAAGACTAACGGTGACAAGACTGTAAACCAAGAACCAGAGGAATCTATGCAAGTTGATGAAGATCTTTCAGACACAGAAAGAAATTCTGAATCTGCTGATCTAAGTGAAGGACAAAATATTGGCAACACTGACGAATATTACGCAAGTGGTGGCAGTGGAAGTGAGAGAGAAATCAAGGCATTGGGAGGAGAAACCAAACAAAAAAGTGTCAAATCAAAAACAAAAAGAAGTCAATCTCAGCGTTTGATAACAGACTTTGTCAAGCATAAACCAAAAGATAATACTAAGTCACCAAAAACCCACAGCATCTCAGATTCCGGAAGCGATACTGATCCAGTTGATAGTGGTGATAGTGAAGAAAAGCACACGTCAGTTGCAGCTAAAGTTACAAAGAAAAAGAAAATGGGGAACTATGTGGCTAAAGGATATAGAAGTGTAATCAACACAAGACAGGTAGTCAGGACTAGGGTAGGGGATTTATTGTCTTTTAACATTTCTTACTGCTCTAGACAAATATAACATACATATTTAACCTCGTTAACAACTATTGGTAAAAAAAATAAAAGCTTCTAACTCCAGGATAACTTTTTGCTTGTTAGCTTACTAAGTATCAGCTTAGTCAAAGACGGATGATATCTCCATTTTCTTAATACAGGTAATTTGAAATTGAATTTTTAAAATGCAAATTCATATTTCAGAATGTAAGAGAAAAAAGTTCTGATAGTGATGATGATGTAAGTGTAGTAAATATGTCTTCAATTGTCAGTTTAATATGTCAGTTGAAAGTCATTGAAAAAAAGGAGCTAAAAATGATTTTTTTTTGGGACAAAATTAGACTATTTGACATGTTTTAAATGTCCTTAAATGACAAAAGGAACTCTTTGTAAATATAATTTTGAATTGAAATAAATCTCAACTGCCAAAAGACATTGGTATTTTAAAGTAGGCTATATGATAAGATATCCTTTCTTATAATTTTTCTTGTAGTTTATGAGACCATCTTTGTATAAAAAATGGAGTGATAAAGATACAGAACAATACAGAAATGGCTATCCTGTAAGTTACTTTTTATACGCCCACATGTATCTATGTGGACGTATATTGTCGGCAACATTTGCTTGTAAGCACTCTAAAAACTAGATTTTTGGAATCAAATGAAAATTGGTATGTGTATACATATTCATAAAGCAAAGATCAAATTCAAATTTGATGTTGATGAAACTTAAAATGGTTGTTATTGGACCTAAATCGAAAGGTGTTAGAAAGTGTAGTTTACTTCTGATTAAATTTAAGGCTTTTTCAAGATTCCGGCCTCTTATGTCAGTTTTGAGGGGTCAATCAATCAATCATTGAATCAAGCATAATAGGATCCTTAAGTTTTTCAAAGATAGCTCTATTTGAATGAAAATGTAATATTTTATATATCTTGCAATTAGATATTTTGATATGAATTGGAATTAATGATAATTGATTTGGTACAATTTATCCTGTAATGATTAGCTATATTTTCTATTGATGCAGTTCATATGTGTATTTGTTTAATTCTAGGGTAAGAAAGATGATCCTAAAGCAACAGCTAATAAGGGTTTTTATTTCAATGAAATGCCATCACATCCTGATGGTATGTTTAGTTTCTTATGATTAACTAGACCACTAATGATTTTTATCATTGATACATTCAATTCAAAGTATTTAGTCTTCTTCATCAAGTCATGAGTCAGTTTGGATATCTACCCTTGGGAACAAAAACTGATATTAACTAGATCTCTAACTAGATCACTTGATTCAGTTCTTAACTTAACATACAAGAGTCAAGTGATCTTTTTAGATCATACAGACTGAGGCATGTTTCAAAAGGCTGTGCATGTTAGAGATCACCTGACAGAAATGAGTAGGCTTATAACACTGTCCAGGAAACTTCATGGCATTACCTGTCTTCTGAGAGTAGAAACTGAAAAGTTTGTTTCATTTGCTACAGGCTTAAAAAAATAAGTCAATTTAACTGATTAAAACATGACCATCTAGATTGTCAATATAGATATACACGTATGCATATATTTTAACTTCACTCAAGTCCTTACAATCATATGGTATCTCTGAATGTAAATTTCTTCCCTTATGACAAATTCTAAACGTTTATAAGATTTTTTGTGAGATCTTTAATCCAGCATTTCTTCTCTTTCAGGAGATAAAATTGAAAATATCCACAAGAATTGGAAGGGAGATTACAAGTTACTTGAAAGACATCATGGTTATATTCAATGGTAAGGGTCATATTTACAAATCTAGCATCTTAACCATGTCACAGTACTTTCAAATTAGATTAATATTGAATGGTATCTCTTCAGAGCTTGGTCGATTTGTAAATTTCTCGTGGATTTTCAATTCATTGTTGTCAAGGTGCTTGGTTTCATACCTGAAAGAGCTCAACTTAACTTTTAGAATTAGAATGTCTAAAACCCTTAAACATCTATATTTGGTTGTTGCAGGTTGTTTCCTATTAGAGAATCAGGTATGAACTGGCATGCACAAGAACTTCAACTACATGAAGCAAAGGTAACCCTTTGTTTTAATGAAATATAATATGTTTATATTGTTAATTTTTTTCATAGTTATCATTCTGTAATGCTTTCCAAATAGTAATACTTTTAAATTTTGACTTTAATATACTTAAATATACTGTTATGTAACATCTGTTTATTGCAACTACAATATAATTGGCTAATTGACTTCCTGAACTTTTGTTTCTAAAAATCATTTGACACAAGGGATTCTCTTAAATGTAATCAATAAATATCTTGCAAATGTAATCTATTTTGGATTTTTCTCCCTGATTTTTAGGCTATCAATAGTAATAAGAAAGCACACAGTAGAATTTTAGAATCCTATAAGTTAATGTTAGATTTTTATGGTATTGAATTAGCAGATCCTAATACAGGTGAATTGAAAAGGTCAAAAAATTGGGAAAGTCAGTTTCAACATCTAAATAGGTATGTTTCCTTTAAACAGCTTTATAGATTTTTGTTAATGGCAATTTTTTTGTTAAGAATGGTTCAAAACTGATCTACAGTCAATATACTTAAATACTATATATTGTTAAGCACTATACCAGTGATCAATGTGTTAACGCACAAGAGAGGACATGCTCACACTTCAAAGAGGGATAACTAGCAAAACAAATTGTCAAGAACAAAGTTCATATGACCTTACATCAAAACTCGTCCACTCCATTCCTTGCATGTGATGTCATCCATGTTAGCATTATTTTACACTGATAAAAGTTACTTAAAGTTTGGTTGAATATGAATACATTTAAAACAAACTTTGAATCTACATAAGACATTGATAATATAATTGTTATTCAAATGTATTGAAAATGAAGGTGAAGTGGAGAATCATTAGGTACCTGTACTGTATTAAACTCACACTTTTCTTACCATATTTTCAGGTCCATGCATAATTATTTAAGAATTACAAGGATTTTAAAGTCATTAGGTGAATTTGAATATGAACATTTAAAAGAACCTTTTGTGAAGTTTATGATGACTGAGGCTTTAAAGGAAAAGACTTTACCTAATGTTGCATCCAGTTGTATGAATTACTGGGTGGGAACAATCAGAGATGATGAACAACGAAAAAAATTGAGAGAATATGCTACTGAATTGGGATATGATGAAGGAAAATTTTAGGATTGTGTGATTCTATAAACTTTTACAGCACATGATAACAAAGGAATTCACAATATGAATTGTGTTATATTTGAAACAATTTGTGATTTATTTAAGACTTTAGATTCTAAAGTTTAGAAACAGAACTCCACATTTTAAATATTTTTTAGGTTAAAATTGAGTCCATATCCAAAAGCAGCTAAGAATATAAGAAAAGGTTTAGAGTTACCCTATATATAATTATAATTATGCAGCGAACGTTTTGAAAATATGTGAAATCATAAAATCTCAATAATGAGGAGAATTTAACTCTTGTTTTGGAGACTATTTCTTGTTTTAACTAGCCAAAACGCCCTTTTTATATTGTCGGCACCCCTGTCCGTCAAATGAAATTCGGTATGTGTATACATATTCATAAAATGAAGATCAAGTTCAAATTTGAGCTATTTTCGACCATTAGAAGCAGAGTTATTGCCCTTGCCCCAAAATCTTGAATATGCTATTACTCTCTTAGTTTTCAACCGATTTTGATGAAACTTAAAATTTATTGGACCTAAATCGAAAGGTTTGAGAAAGTTAGTTTACTTCTGATTGAATTTAAGGCTTTTTCAAGATTTAGGCCTCTTATGTCAGTTTTGAGGAGTTATCGCCCTTAACTGCTTCTATCAACATCATTTGCTCGTAGATATTTCGAATTGTTTTATAGTGGACAGTATTTTTGAATGAATTTTAATATTATGATCCTTATGTGATGTAAATTATTTAATTAAGAATTTGATGTGACACAATTCTGATTTTGATTTGTTTCACTACTTTTTATTATTTTTACTTGATGATATATACGTTTTTCATTGGATAAATTTCATTTGATTGAGTACATTTTCATTGGATAAATTAGTATTGAAATATTATTTAAACAATTGGATTGAACATTTATTTATAGGATAAAACATCATTTTTATTCATTGGATAAAATACTTTTTCATTGGATAAAATTCATTTGATTTAATATATTTTCATTGGTTAATGGATTTATTTAAATTTCATTGGCTTAAATTTCTTATCATTGGCTAAAATTCTTTTTCAATTGGATGAAATTCGTTATACATTGGATTCTTTTTCATTGGAAAAAATTTCTTTTTTATTGGAAAAATTTTTTGTTTCATTGGATGAAACTCCATTTCCATTGGATGAAATTCCTTTTTCATTTCTTGATTTCATGAAATTGTTTATTTTTGGTTTTGACAATGGTTATGAAATGTGAAAAATCCAGATATTTTATCGACATTTTCCATTATAGACTACCCGGGATCACAATGTTGACAAGTGCTATAACTATATCTTTATTTTAACAAGTGTAGAATATGGTGTTTTCTACAAAAGAATGTATTATAAAGATGGGTTATTTTTTTTCTGTCAAATTAAGCAAACTACTTGATTAATTGGTGTTTCTAATGAATTATCAAGTATTCTTAATCATACCATTATGTTCTTATTACATATAATACATGTCCATGTCTGGATAAACAAAAAAAATACTTTTTGACCTTTCTTCATCATATTTCTCTTCTAATTTAGCCAATTATGAACATTAGAACCCCTCTACTTTCTATTCATATAAGTATTAGCATTTTCATTTTCATAAATGAAAATAAGGGAACCCATCTTTAAGATTTTCCACATTTGTTTGTTTGTTCATGATTTAAAAACAATGATTATACAAAATATATTAAAGTGTACCATTAAAATATACCATGAATAGTTTCTATAATTTATTTCTTATTTTCAATTTGTTTTAATAAACTGAGCATACCTTTTGAAGAGTAATTATAGCTAATATTGTAAATTTTTTATATTTATACAGGCCAATAGGCTGATGACTCTTATGGTGGGACAAAATTTTCCCTTCAGCTTTTACCTCGTTAGTCCAAGTCCGAAGACTGTTTTCTTTGAACTTCACAACAATAAGCACTGTGGCTAGATTTGCTAGCAAGGCAGGGTATGCTCACCATTCTGGGTGGATTTATCTACTAGGCATACTTTTCAAAGAGTAAGTCCCTATAGCTAATACTGTTTATTTGGTCTATAATTTCGTCCTTAATTGAATTTCTGCAACTTAATTTTCACACCTATAGCCCTGTAAACACTTACTATATTACTATATATCTACTGAGTTTTAGTACTTGGTCAATGTAGCTCAGTAATGTGAAATATTTCGAGAGATTGATTGTTGTTGAATGAAAATAACAAAACCTGTTTCATATTACTTCCTAATTGTCTTATTTTAACAGGAAATATCCTATTGTTTGTATAAGGTTTGGCGGTATTGTTATTTTTTTTAATTGTGGGTGGGTTTTAATTAAAGTCGAGTTGCGTGTTTGATACCACAAATTAAGACACCTTTAATAAGATGTTGTAGTTTTTTCTGAAGTTCATCTCGGGGTCAGTATTTACATTCATGTGATATCTAGGATCAATACTTCATTCACATAGAGGTTGGGGCCTATTTAAACATAGGTGATAGCTGGGGTTCAATATTTACATTCTTCTTATAACTGGGTTAAAATTTACATTTATTTCATAGCAGGGGTCAATATTTACACTCATGTTATAACTGGGTTAATATTTATATTTATTTCATAGCAGGGGTCAATATTTACACTCATGTTATAACTGGGTTAATATTTATATTTATTTCATAGCAGGGGTCAATATTTACATTCATGTTATAACTGGGTTAATATTTATATTTATTTCATAGCAGGGGTCAATATTTACATTCATGTTATAACTGGGTTAATATTTACATTTATTTGATAGCTTCGATCAATATTTACATTCAATTTATAACTGGAGTCAATATTTACATTCACGTTAGACCAGGAGTAATATTTACATTAATGTGATAGATGGGTGTCAATATATACTTATAATGGGGGTTAATATTTACATTCTTAAGTCATGCTGGAGTTAATATTTACATTCTTGTGATTGTTCGGATCAATATTTACATCGAAATACAAGGTAGGGTGAATATTTACATTCAAATAGTAGGATGGGTGAATATTTACATTCAAGTAGTAGCAGGGTCAATATTTACATTCAAGCTAAAGTCGTCAGTGTCAACATTTACAGAGATACACAGGATGATGCACTTGGGTTCAGTAAATATTTTACCCTAACTGTATGTAATGTAAATAGTAAATTTAAAAAGCCAATTTACATCCATGGTGTCGACTGGGCTCTGATTTGTGATCAGACTAATCTGATCCATAAAAGACTTATCTGATGTATAAAAATATTGACGCATTTAGCACAAACTTACAAAGTTTATTCGGAAGCTATTAAATTATATGAAGAGTCAATTAAAAAGTCGTTATTTGAAGGAGATATCGACGTACACTTGATAAGAATATTAAGATTAGTTACATTTTATAAAGAGGAAAATTTGTTACGTTATAGGGTCTTTGGCAACTGTGTCTGAGAACAGCGACATGGGTATCAAATATTCATGTGTTTTGTGTTTAAGAGAATCATATACAGTTATAAATCAAGCTTGAGAATAAGGACTTAAGAAGTCGCTGATGAGTGTGACTTGTGATCAAAGAGTTCTCGTTTTCCTGAAACCAGCTTTGACTAAGATGTTCTTCTAGTTTGTGAATCTAAAATTCTATTGAAAGCCTACCAATAAAAAATGCTAAATGAATATCGTTAAAGCTGTAACATTAAGATAAGAAGATTGAAGATCTATGTTCACATCAGGTAAGAATTTTAATTCACACTTTATTATTTTCAGATAAGTATAATTATATCAACAACTAGTGATATGGACATAGCGTAGGATTTTGTGAATTTTGTTACTTTTGAGAAGAAATTATACTTATCATAATTCAGTACCTCAAAGACAACAAAATAAATAATATACTTAATATTCATAATCTCAAACTGTTTTTTTTTTTAAATGGGTTATTTGCTTAAATCTTAAACGTCAATGCGTCATAACGTTTTGAAGTGTGCTTATATCAGATTAAAAAGGCGTGTTCAAATTATGATAAAATCCAAGATCTTATTTACATACATAGATTATATAATCCTTTAATCTTACACTTTAATCCGCAATATCTCATCGACATAGTTGTGCATGTGCTAAAGATAAATATTGCATTAAAGGGAATTTCCATTTAATTCATATCCATTACCAGATGTCCAGTTCCAGAAGGAACTTGTAACTTTTAAAATGAACAATATGTGCTATTCATCTTCATCTTATACTTGGAATATGGTTAATACGCAAAGAGCAAATACGATATTTTGGGTTTTAAAGTGGCCCAAACCTACTATAAGTTGACTATTATGCATAGTCATTGCATGGTTATAAATTAACATGGGTTGTTTGTTTTTAAAATTTGCGAAACCAAAACCATTAAATTATTTGAAATACGACAACGTGGGAATGGAAAAGTGAGACTTTATTTCGTCTGTTGAATGATTTACACAACCACGCGGTGAAATCATTTTCATATTCGCCAAAATTACAAAATGGGAGTTGAAAAGCAGCACTTTATGGCATCTGTTATGGTGTCCGACTCCCCAGTCTATGTCACTGATATGCGTAAATCAGCCTTTAACCGTAAACTCTCTCATTCTGTCGTTACTAACAACGAGATCATTTAATT
>NW_008708400.1:4117483-4251606 GCF_000327385.1 Lottia gigantea
TTATTGGGGGAGGAGGTGGTTCTGTGGCCAGCGTCCAAGTTCACAAAGGTGTTTTAACGTTTAATGTAAACTGACAGCCAGTTCGCTCGATATCTGGCACATTATTTTGCCGTCGAAAAAACTTTAGTCAAAAAATTGGGTGTTAAATTAAACATTAATTAAGCATTAAACTTTTATTCGATTAAAACCTTAAAAACTGTGGCCGTAGATATAATCTGCCGACCTTACGAATGACTGATTTGAAAGATTTTAATCCCACCTATCATTATATAGTACCCAGCTCTTTCTCTTTTACTCTGTAT
This sequence comes from Lottia gigantea, assembly GCF_000327385.1. NCBI lineage: Eukaryota > Metazoa > Mollusca > Gastropoda > Lottiidae > Lottia > Lottia gigantea. Next base: position 4,117,786 of record NW_008708400.1, read on the forward strand.
TTCGTGTGTTCATGTTTTAAATGGCTCGCTTTACAATTTACTAACACAATGAGGATTCTGTATTGTACACATTTAGTAATTATTAGGGTCAAGTTTTTACTAATAAAACAAAATGTCTACCCATTTGTAAACAGAAATTTATTACATTAAAATAAGATATCAGAGAGAAATGTAACGTTTTCTATTGTTAAAACATTTCTTAAAAATATAACTTTACTTTATATACTATAACTTTTAATTATAGACTTAATCCCATTTAATCTATGTAATAATTGAATTTAAAGAAACCAATGTAAGTCTATTTCAATCTGGATTAAATTACGGTGTTCTGTTTCCTATATTGTGATATATTAAGAACTAAGTAAGAGAAAACATATTATAAGTCAGTTTTGTAAGTAATTTAGTAGGTGACACATGACTATAAATACATCAGCTAGAAATACAATAGCCTGATAAAAAAAGGCATGGACAGTTCGAAAACCAATTTTGATATATATGATCCATAGTTACATTGATGTTAGATACGGGTTTTGAAACAGAATATGGTAATCATAAGGACAAATCTGTATCACTCCGTAAATGGACATAATATTGGTATAAGAAAACAGGAGAGGGAGAAGGAGTGTGAGGAGATAAGAGGAGAAGGAGTGCGAGGAGAGAAGAGGAGAAGGAGTGCGAGGAATGAAGAGTTAGAAGATGTACGGGGAGAGAAGAGGGGGAGCGCGGGGAGAGAAGGAGGAGAAGGAGTGCAGGGAAAGAAGAGGGAGGAGTGCGAGGAGAGAAGAGGGAGAAGGAGTGTGAGGAGAGTAGAGGGAGGAGATCGGGAAGATTTGGAGGAAGATGGAGTGCGGGGAGAGAAAAGGGAGGAGATCGGGAAGAAAAGAGGAAGAAGGAGTGTGGGGAGAGAAGAGGGGAAGTGTGGGGAGAGAAGAGGGATGGGTGTGGGGAGAGAAGATGGAGGAGTGAGGGGAGTGAAGAGAGAGAAGGAGTGCGTCTGGATGGGTGTGTATTAGAATTGCCTACAGAAAAAATGTCTAGCTTTGATTTTTCCATTTCACGGAAATAACATTAGATATTACTCATTCTCATTAATTCGTTACTTTTATGACACACTCGTGGGAAATATTTTTGTTCTTTAAAAACTCATCAACTTTATGAATGGGAATTTTCTTTTTTAACATTGTGAAACACAAAGTGCTATTGTATAATTATGGTTGACATTTATCACAAAAAAACATTAACAACATAAGTATTTTATCACCTACATTGCTACATTTTTCTTGGTATGTTTCTATTGCTGAAATATACGTTTCCACTGGATTGCAAAGAGGTTTCCATAATTTTTTTTATGTGTATCGGGGACACCGATAAAATCAATTTGCACTATGCCAATTTTCAATCAGACGTCTGTGGTTCCTGCAATTCCACTATATCTAGGTGTTTGATGACATCACTAATCGCGAAGGGTATTATGTGATAAAGCATATTATTTTGTGATTAGTGACGTCATTTGAAATGGTGCTCTATGATGCCCCGAGATGGGTAAATTTTTCAATGGAAAACGACAGCATAATGTAGTTTTTTTTAGTTTTATTTCATTATTTTTTTCTTTGACAAAATAAAGACAATTTAAAAATATTTTCTATAAAAGACCAGTTTACATTGTATTGTATTTATGTTGGTTTCGAAAGATTCCTAAAATTCAAACGATCATCTGGCTGCTAAAACATTCTTTTTTTAGCAGAAAGACCATGATGTTTCACGCCTAAAGGTCTACGTTTACGACTTAAACGTCTGCGAGACATAGGACGCATATCTCCAAAAGGTTTACCGCCAGCAGGTTTTCCAGCCATAGGTTTACCTCCTACAAGTTTACGAGCCATGGGTTTATTGCCTACAGGTTTGTCGGTCATGGGTTTACCAACCATAGGTTTATTGCCTACAGGTTTGTCGGTCATGGGTTTACCAACCATAGGTTTACTGCCTACATGTTTGTCGGTCATGGGTTTACCTATCATAGGTTTACTGCCTACAGGTTTGTCGGTCATGGGTTTACCAACCATAGGTTTACTGCCTACAGGTTTGTCGGTCATGGGTTTACCAACCAAAGGTTTACTGCCTACAGGTTTGTTGGTCATGGGTTTACCAACCATAGGTTTACTGCCTACAGGTTTGTCGGTCATGGGTTTACCAACCAAAGGTTTACTGCCTACAGGTTTGTTGGTCATGGGTTTACCAACCATAGGTTTACTGCCCACAGGTTTGTCGGTCATGGGTTTACCAACCATAGGTTTACTGCCTACAGGTTTGTCGGTCATGGGTTTACCAATCATAGGTTTACTGCCTAATGGTTTACGAGCATTAGAACCAATAGGTTTGCCACCTAAGGGGGTGCCAAAAGAAGGGATAGATCTCTTCTTGCGTTTTCGACTAGATTCAACATAGACTTGAGCACTAGGAGACATATCTGATTTGGGCCCTTTATAATTTTGCAAGTCATGGACACCAATTCCTTCTGGATTATCATGCTCCATAATATCGAAGTTTTGAGTTTCATGAATCTCAACTTCTCCAAAAGGTTCATCATCTTGGTCTTCATCATCACCATCATCATCACCACCTAACAAATCTGACTTCGGAAGGTAGTCTACAACGAGAAGAGTCTCAATATCATTCAACTTGAATTGTAAGACTACGCCTACAAGATCATTTTAGTGATTGGTTTTGATTTTTACATAAGTCATTTACATTTGTACACACGACTTTTGGCTGTCCTATCTTTTTCAACAAAAAATTGAAATTCGCAGTTTAACTTTATGTACCGTATCGTGAAGTAAAGTTCCATGATAATGCCCATAGTCCTCTTGTTGTCTTTTTCTCCCTAAACATCCCCCCCCAAAACCACACAACTTTTATCGCCCATATAACAGTAGCCCTACTTTTTTATTACCTGTGTGTTTAAGGCCGCGTTTGACTCTTTTAGTCCTTGGTAGACCTTTATGGACATCTTCATATTGGTTCTTGTCGAAATCATATCTTTCGTCATCTGTTCTTCTATTATCTAAAACATCATTGGGATTGAAATCGTACCTCTGTACATGAAGACTTGTGGGTAGATAACGAACTTTAGGTAATTTATGTCGATCGTGAACTACAACTGGAAGAGGGAATTTTATTTTTGCCTTGTTTAATATATTTGGCAGTCTTTGTAGATTTATATCAATACGACCTTGCTTGTGTTTTTCCATTTTATCACCAGATTGTAGATGAGTGAGTTTTCGAAGAGTTTGAAGGATTCGATCTCTAAGTGTCAAACGAATTGCGCTGCTCTTTGTCCCATTTATATTGGCCTCTAAAATCGGAGAGAAAGTAGTATTAGCACTTTCAGTTACATTTGCTGTATTGTTTGCTACTGGCATATCGTCCAATATGCTATGTCCAAAAAGAAATCGCTTCACTCGCTTTGTTCTTGATTTCGGTCTTCCAGTGGAAGCTGCTACGGCGACGTATTGATTGGTCAACCTCTTCAAAACGTTATCTATTTCAGAATTCAAATCTTTCAATGCAGTTTGTGGATTTTTACTTGAGGAACTTCTTCTCCTCCGAAACAGAGCAAGTTCTTTATCTCCGATATCCTGGTCTTCATCAACATCGTATATATCGTCTACTTCGACATTTTCGACATTATTATCTTCCATGTTAGTATCATTGTCGTCGACATCATTACTACCGGTATCTTCAATTTCGTTATCGTCTTCATTATCATTGATGTTGTCATCATCATTGTTTTCATTGATGTTGTTATCATCATTGTTATCAATGACTTCATCATCATCATCACCATCATCATAATCATCAAAATCGGCGTTTTCAACATCATCATTTCGTGATGATCGTTTTCTTCTGTATGAAGAACCGTCTTCTGCTGTAACTAAACCAGTTTCATCTCCATTGTCATAATCAAAATTTATATTGTCTTTCAAAAGCTTTTCTTCATTGTTGTCATCATCAATGTCATCTTCATCGTCATCGTCATCGTCATCATCACCATCTTCATCATCATCATCATCATCATCATTATCATCATCGTCTTTAACATCATTTATATCATCATCATCGTTGTCAATATTTTTTCCATCTTTCTTGGTTATTCTTTTGATGTCAGTCTGATATTTTCTTTTGTTTTTGTCTCCCTCCGTATCTTCATCTTCCTCGTCATCATCATCATCATCATAATCGTCTTCATCATCGTCGTCGTCGTCAAAGGAAATTTTAGATCTTTTCTTTCTAAATAGGCCTGAGAACAGACCTTCATTATCGTTTGCATTCAGGTCTTTCTCAGATGCAGTTTCGCTGTCTTCCTTGAACTTATCATTATTTTCTTCTTGATCATCATAGTCCTCATCATACTCATTGTCGTCGTCGTCTTCATCATCTTCGCCTTTTCCAAATGCCTCCTTTTTTTCCTGCCAATCTGAGTCTCTGTCATCTTCTTCTATAGCTGACAACGGAAGTCCACAAGCAAGAAAACATGTTAATGATATAACAAAATATTTAATCAAAAACATGGCTAATTTTTTTCCATTAGTTTAACTCCGGAAGTTGTCGTTGTTAATGACGTCATGACGTCGGATGACGTAATATAAATGACGTTTTTATAAGTCTGACTCTGAGACATTCTCATAATTTTTTGTCCCACATTAATTTGTGAAATGAAGTTGTATCAGCTGCTTAGTTTTAAAGCGAATAGTTAGATAGCTATATCTCTTAAACTGAAAGAAATCGGTTAATTCAATCAAGTTGAACGGAATCTTTTTTTAGGCCATAATAAAATAGTTAACACATTGGGAACGGACTATCTAATTAAATCTTGCTTAGTTTTTCGACCAATATAATCCTGTGTTGTGGTTCTCTAAAATTGTCAGGCTGATTAGGCCAAAGAAACCTAGCCTATTTTTGTGGGGTCGGTAGGCCTATATCGGTCGACTAATGCTTTAAAGCGTCTCGATTCTAAGAATTTACCTGAATAAATTGGTAATAGCGATTACTGGAAATACAGTTTCCCAAAGGTTTGGCCGAGAACAAGATGGAAGATGGAATCATTCGAATAGAAGTTCATTTTTATACGCCCACATGGAAATTATCCGATCTTGATGAAACTAGGCATGCATGTAGACCTATATATTAATGAGATCTCGGTCAAATTCGAAATTGGTAATAATCGGATGAACGGTTTCAGAGTTTTTGCCCTTGACTCGTAGGCCTAGCGAGGCCTAGGCCTAGCCTACATGTAGACACGATAGAGACTACAGTTTTTATCCAACCTTGATGATATCAGATATGCATAGCCTATATATATTGATGGGATCTCGGTCAAGTTAGAAATTGGTAGGCTAATATTCGGATGAGTATTGACTTGGCTATGGATGATTTTAAGATTTTTTTGAAATTCACAATTAAGCCACTAAAGATTTTATTCTGACAGCTGGTAGTGGGCGTATGTAACCTTGCCTGGCAAGCTATCTTTGTAACATATCAGTGATTCTGTCTTTCACTCCGTTGGTGCTCAGTTTTTAAAAAAATATCTTTGTTATGGAATTACGTCTAATAATAGCTGCCTAGACCTCTTTCCATAACAATAGTTCTAGGCTATATTTTGATAGTTTTGTCAAATATAATAAGTACAACGTAGCCTACCATTCGTGACAGCAGGGTTGATCAATTTAACCATAATATTGCCAAGATATATGAGATAATAAACCCGAGAAGCACAGCTGGATCGGGGCCTGGTTTAACATTTATTACAATTTAAATCTAGGTCACCAGGTAATTTACACTTCAAATGATGACATTTCCACAAATTCTAACATTTTCTACATTATTTCGTTTTTTTTAACATCTAAACAGGTGTGATGACTGAAAAAGGTGCAGAATTTGATACGTCACGACTCAGTGTTTTATAAACTTCATTAATTTGTTTATTTCTTTCAAATATATAGGTACATTATTTTCATTACAATTTACAATTTGAACTGTGTTTTTAGACTATTTTTCTAGATATTTAGAACAGACCGTACTCCTACTTAAAGATCATGCAAAACCACCCACAAGAGTAGGCTACAATTAATTCCCACACTTAAATTCCTATATTTCAAATATTTTAAGCATGTCTTTTCTAGTGTAAGAAAACACACGATGCAGATTTGTAACTCATTAATTTGTAAAAAAGGTAAATCTATTGAAAGCAGTAGATTAACAGTAGTACGGTGAAGATCGTCAAGAAATCAACGTACAACCAACGTATAATGAAGGCACGGTTCAAGGATTGGCATGATCTCGTGGTATTTATCAGCTTTCTTTGTAAATAAATAAAATTTGTTTACCTCCAGATTTTTGATGTTTAGAGAGTTTTAAACTGGTCTCAAGTTAAATAAATTAAATGTTAAAATCAACTCAAAGAATTTTGATTACTAGTGGAGAACACTCACATTTCGAACAGATCAGAAATACAGAGATAAAGTTATCGCCCTTGACGCAGGCAATTTTGCTTCCGAATCCATACATTAAAAAGTATAAGAAGATGACAATTTTGCTGATATTATGTTGTTTAATGGGTTTATATAAATGGAAATATTCTATTTCACCAACATTACGTCGTCAGCGATTTTTGACCAAAAAAAAATGTCATAGGGCAACGAGAAGGACAGAAGATTTCAAATTGCAAATATTCAACAGGCGACAAAAACTGCACAAAGCTATCAATTGACATCTTCATAATTTTTTGCTGGTTCATGTATAGGCATTAACACGACCATTCCTATATGATACTATCACAGAAATGTTACCGATTATACCTATACAAGCAACAGACAAAAATCATTAACGCATTTTTTTTTTACTTTTTAATGACTAATTTACATAGAATAAACCTGTAGCTACAAATATTTATTTATTTTTTCTAGAAAAAACATGTTTAAGCCCGCCTCACTCGAGTATTGTTTGACAGATCACTTCATCACAACCAGAAACATTTTAATTTCAGCTCAAACACCATTTTGCCATAGATAATAACTTTTTGAAATCCATCTCGAGTGCTCAGCTTTATGGAACGACCTTTGTGATCACCCTATACCGATTAAACTCGGTGTCTCATATCACCTGAACCTGTTCGTTTTCTCTGCAAGTAGCATGATAGGAACCACATATTTCGGAATGCTTGTAGCATATTTTTGAACGGTCTATTTATGTCAAATATATATTTCATCCTATTTTACTAGTATAGATAATATATTATTTTATGAGTTTTTAATATAGAGATTCAATTTGATTTTAGTCTTCACGGTGGGCAGAGCACCCAATGACATTAAAATAAAATTGATACAAATCTTATAACTACTATAATTTATACGATATACTAATAATATCTGTACTACTCCATATCCTGCAAGGTAGGGAAGCTTTCTAAATTACGATAATTTACTAAGAATCAGTGTTGAATGACTTTAAAGATTATTCCGGAGTTAAATGTACGAAATTACTTTAGGTTTTGTTACTTCATTATGAATTGTTTAGTACATTCGTTTGTACATATAGCGAAAAGTAAAGGACACAACATAAAACCCTGTTGTACTCTACAACTCTAGAAATTTTTAATCAAAGGTTGATTAAAAATGAAAATAAAGGTTTATTCTAATAAAGTTAGTTTCGTTGCCCACTTTAGACGCCCAGGAGAAAATGTTCAAGAGCATATTAATTGTGTTAAGGCACCAGTTTGTTTGACAAGAAATAGTTGACTACAATTAGTTTGTAGTGAAAGACTACAAATTTAATGTATTGTGAGAAATATCACCGACAGTTGTAAAGTAGTGGTTTGTTTTTAATAGAAATCTAGATTCAAAATCCCCTTTCGTTTTTCGTACGTTAATACTGTAGGCTCAGGATGGTATCGTGATTAAGAAAATAAACCAAATATTTTTATCTGTACTTTTTTTACTTATATATTGCTTAATTTCTAAGAGGTATTTACCAATAATGATATTCTTAGTGATAAATGGACATAATGCACTCTCCTTTATCACGTACCACACTCAATTTTCTGTTGGTGATTGAATGGCCAGTGCTTAAATACTGCAACATTATGCGTTGCCATCCATCATCCACATATTTGACTATCGTTAACCTTCAAATTATTAATAATACATAAACACCATTTATCAAACGATAATAGATTATTTACATTGCAAACAAAGTACATCATATTTTATTATTTAGTATATATATACTATGTTGCTTCTTTACAGCATTTCCAATCGTTCTGTTAAGCTTGAATCGTGGAATTTCATGAAAAAAAAATTTAATTGATTGGATGTGGTAACTACTGATTCCCTCAGCATTAATCACATTTGTGAATAAGTTTTCTAGCATACTACCATACTGGCAGTACTATTGTGCCCAACTAGTTAACAACTATAATGCAATCCCAGTGTTCTGAGGTCAAACTGTAGGCATAATATAAACCCCTACCATTAGATACGAGGAAATCCCATTAAGTGTTATGTTTGCACCGAAGTGAAAGGTCTTGTCTTCAGTGAATCAAGTATCGGTTATCAAGCATATTTCAAATTTTCTGATAATTATGTGACAATCAAAAATACATTAAACTTTCTCTTATCTATAGATAATTTAGAAAGGTCATATGGGGTCAATCCATATCATATAATTCATTTTTGATACACACGTACTTACGGTGGTCATTCGACAGCTGGTCAAGACAGGTTGACCACATTAAAGAGCAGACTATTTTATTGCTTCGATTGAAGTGAAGTTTGATGGAGAAATAAATAGCATAAATCATAAGAAATAAAAGTTGTTGAAATTGAATTTCAATAACCAGAGCTGAAATTCATCAAGTTTGTTCATAAAATAAGGTTTAATGGATTTCGGATAAACTGATTCAATAATGTTTTCTCATTCTCGTGAAGGTCATGTTAATTTCTGTGTATCTAAGGACATGGTCTAGTTCGGAACTGAGTTTTCGGAAATTTTCTCCATAATGTATATGTACATCCACGACAATAGCGTATGTTCAAAGTACCAAACGTATTGACTATTTTCGTATTCGAATCAAACTCATTTTTGCTTTTTTGAATAAATGACATGGTCGATTGCGGAAAAATAAAAAAAAACGTTTTAGAGGTTCGATTTTAAATTGTTGACACGTTTAAAAGTTCCATAAATAACGGTGATCGAATGTTTAAAGTGAATGTACCCAATCAATATACCATAATTAATTCTCTTTCAAGGTTGAAAATCACACTTTTCTTTCTAGTATCATTTGATGTCTGTCTGGTAAATGATTTTTCCTTGCCTATGTGGCTTTAAATCTGTTTTCACATACCTGGACATATTTACTTATTTATCATTGGAAGTATGTAATGTTACTAGCTTTATCAATCAACACCTAGCCATCGTCCACCTGATTTTTACAAAACACTCTCTAAGTGAAAATCGAAATTCCAATCGTATTTACAAGATGTATTCAAAATATATGAAAACTAAAGGTGTTCATTAAAAACTGTGCTAAGATTCAACTTAGGTTCAACTGCTTCTAGTGTCTTGATTAAGATCTATGTTCTTTCTGATGGCATCTGGCATGAAGTTCAGCAGTTGTAAACCACAGTGACATTGTGATAGCCCCATCTGTTTAAAAGACCACCTTCGCAGTGTCCCAATGTTCGTGGAACTGGTGATTATTTAAGAATCTTTAGCTTGTCAGATCATTCAGATATCTGGGATTTATCTTAATGGGCGTTATGAGAGTAGCAATTAATTTACTGCTATCTAAAACAACGTTTTGTATCCAGGCTTTCCACCTTTTTGTAATCTATGACTGTGCACGTAGTTGTTGGCAGTGCTTTATTGTCTGCAGGTGGGTTAAGATAAGCATTGCTATTCAAATCAGTCTGAAAGACATTTTCTGATATTGCTGAATACCTAACCCCTCTTTCAAACAAACATGAAATTGATAATTGTCGTAAATCTCATTTTTTATTACATACATTTTATACACTTATACACTTTGATCCTAAATGTTAGGGGTGTTTAAGTCTCGCCGTGGTTTCATAGTAGTTTTCACAAAAATTGGCGCCAAGGATCGATTTAGTAAAGGAATAGAAAATCAGCTAACTTCTACCATTAACCAAATTTGTGTTCCAGACTGTTTTTCTGTTCAAACTTAATATGTAATTTATGGTGCTGAAATCTAAGAATACCGCTTTGTCAACTTTGGAAAAAAAAAGGCGACCATATGCCTTTCATGTGTGATACTATAACATAACCTAGCTTACATGTATCTAATTGAAAACAACCAAAAATACGGATTTTAATCATCCAAGGTAAACTACCAGAAAGTATTTACGGTCAGAACAGTTGGGGTATTAGCAATTCATCGTTAAGAAATTGGCGGTAAGCAACCAAATGTGATCGTCCAGGGTCTTAAAACGGGTGGTCTCAAGATTGCGTTTCTGAAGACGCCACCTGTCGGTCACTCAGTACGAGGTGGACATTCTATACAGCACGTTGATTATTTAGTTTGACAAATAAACGATTAAGTCTTTAATCCTGAAAGTTTGTTAAACTATGAGTTAACAATCTCGTCTGATCTCAACTCAATAAACCCTTGACGTCTGCTATTGATTTGCACGTGATTTAAATTGGTTACAGTGTTGCCAGATGTTACTATTCTTCACCTTTCTTGACCTTCCGCCATATTGACAGGTGAATTTAAGCGTGCACCTTACTTCCTTCAATATTTAATCTTGTGTGCAAACTACGCCATATTAGACTTCTAATTAGGTGGTATCAGTTTCAACCTTTCGACCAACAAACTGTTGATATCGGCGTATTTGTGGTTTTAATGATTTACAATGCATCTGGAAAATCTCTTGCCATTAAAACAACACAACTTAGATATTGGAAACTCAGTTGCATTGCTGAAATCAGGTACACTAGCACCTAAGAAAGAGATGAATAGGCCTTTAAAGATTTTATCTAAAAAAACAAAATCCTACTGGGATCAAAAATACAAGAAATGTTGATAAAAATAACATCAATTTTTAATTTTGAAAATTTAACTCGGAAGCCGCATTGGTCAGGGATTAATTTTAAATACTACTCATTGTTAATTAATGCAGAACATGTAATGTTCAACATTCTTTAATACTTCAAAAGAAGATTTCTATTACAGTTTTCAACAGTATTTACTTACAACCTATCAAAGTTTAAGTAATTATCATATTGCAATATCAACATACTTAAAATGTACATATCATTTTTAAATGTTTGGAGAAAAGGTTATCAGAGAAAAGGGTATTTTTATAGGCGAAAATTATTTCATATATTATTGAATTATTTTGATGTGCTTGAAGTTATCTTCATTTTGAGTGAAAAGTTATGATAACTTAATATGTAGAAGCGTTATGTAGCCTACATTAAATTTCAGATAAACTAATCGAAACGATTTAAGATCTATTTTGGCATTTTTTCAATACAATTTTATGTAAAAAACATATATGGGCTAATCTTACGCTTACAATGTGAAATCCAATCCTTTTCTTTATTGTCAGCAAAAAGTTATATTATGTTCATTAAAAATGGAGTTCGGATTGACACGTCTTCACATACTTATCAACAATTGTGAATTGTGAGAAACCGACTGGGCTTGGTATTCATTACCTTTTGATACCTGCATATTAAATGGTAATTATACTAATTGAAGGGCCCATCCTTTCCTTTGGACAACTGGTCAATCATGGTCAAACTGGACAATCCACTTGAGAAAATGACCAATCCTACATATACCTTTATACCCTGAATTGCATCTTTATTCATGTTTTTTGATGCATACTAATAATTATAACATAAAAATTTCATTACTGGAAATGTTTATGAAAAGGCTTTGATGGAGTGCACTAGAGAAATAATGAGTAGGCATCTAGCATGCTTTTTGTGTGCATTGGGTTATGTATGATATATGTATTTCCTATTTCTCTAATTGGACACTCTCACTCTCTGCGGTCACAGAGCATTAAAGATTCTTGTAAACTTTCAATTTTCTTTGCTCTTCTTGAAACCTTCCCTGTATTGTTTGAAACTGAAACCAGGAAGATTATCTTGGTGAACTAGCATCTTTAACTGAGGTGCCGGTCACACGAACTCTCTTGGTCGGCGATTTTTGTTGCTCGATTCGACTCGAACCTCACGACCAGATTATCGCATTGCCGACAGGATTTGTAATATCAAACAAATTTGATAATTGTCTTAGTATAATAGTTTCATCGTAATCAAGACAGAACATCATCAAATCAGTTTCATTTTTCTTTCAATTGCATGCTCCGCACGTGATTATCGACATGGTGGAAAACGATCGACTGAAGACTTTTGTCTCGTGTGTGCGTGTCGGTCGGTGAAACTCTTGACAAGACTCAAGTCGGCGACAAAAAATCGTGTGCCTGCAGCTTTAAGGTGACAAGTCCTTAGGTTTATAATCGGAATAACTTTCTAATCAGATTCAATATGAGTCAAAATCACAGAAACGAAATCTTTTTTTTTCAAATTTCGACAATTAATGTTATGCAAATATCATGCAAGGAATGTTTAGTGTGATAAATGAGAGACATAATTAAACAAGAGATCTGAATGTTCTTTAAAACAAGTTCAGAAATAGAAACAGAGCATATCACTGCAGATCAAGATCTAATCGTAATCTTGTAGGTCAATTTCAGGTGAAATTAATTAAGGAACCAGATTTGTTTTCATTGGAACTCAAATTAACATGTTTTCAATCATGTTATGAACTGTGTTAATGAGTGCATGAAAAATGTGATTGAGCATTTACATGTATCTACATTTTTCCATTTTTTAAAAATAATCAGCACGTTATTTTTCCTGTTACACTGAAAAAAAGCTTGTGTTGAAACAACACAAGTTATTACACAAGTGATGTGTCTATATTACACAACACAAACTTGTGTTGCACGGACTTCAATAGTCGCATTATGACGGCGGAACCATAGTATAAGGAGATGAATTCCGGTGTCGATCTTACGACTGGCGAAATCTGGAACCTACTGGATTCTCAACAAATGCTAACAACTGGTGGCAACATCTAGAAGAGATTCAGATCAGTCGCCAGTCTGAGCAAACTGGCAACTAATTTGCTTGTTATTGTCAATTGCCCAAGTTCTTCTTTCTAGAGAAAAATGGAACACGTTGTTCACTTGAATAGTTGAAATCTGCATCCAAGAAGTTGGTCTTCGCAGTAGCCAGTGGGCAAGCAATTTCTAGATATAATCAGCAACTGCGGCGGATCCAACCAACCTTTCAATATCACGAGCTCGTTAGATTAAAACCTGAACATTTTTTTTTATTTTATGTCAAATTATGATAAAATGTATGAAATGTGAACCAAATCCAATGAAATATTTGCATACAACACGTGCCTGTAACAGGTAACTATGATAGATCTATATTATAATTATGTTGTATAATGTTCAGTATTTATCTATACCAGTATATCATGACAGTTTACCTATGTTTTTCATGTTATATGTCATTATCAATTATGTCTTATTTCAAACCATGTAAAAATAATTAGTTAAAGGCACGAGGAAGCGATATGAAGGAATGTTTGCATTCGATAAATAAAGAGAAAGCGGGTCGGTGGACATCCTCTAGGAATACAGTTCTTCTTACTTAATTCTATTTCCGGCTTCCCAATTCCAGTTCAAATTAAATTATTGTAAAGTTTAGCCACCTAATGCATGCATGGCGTCGATCGTCGTCTGTTGTTTTCATTCCCATTCAATATCGGTACTAGAAACTTCCAGAACTACCAATCAAACCAATCAAATATTAAGATATATACTATACGAAATATATCTGTATCACCCCACTACCAAGATTATTGAATACTATAAAATTCCCTTGTTACTTATCACGAGTCAGACATGGATTAAATTTACAGAAGATTAATCAATTCTATCACATCCACCATTCAGACTTCTTTAAATGACGATACGTTTACCGTACATTACGATCTTTCTGACAACTGATCCTTAGATTCAACCCATGTATATAATGGTATATCACTGGTCAGTGGTGTTTAGAAATGTATATTGTATGGTATCATATTGATGTTATTCAAATATCACTATTTGACTTAAGGCTATATTTATCAATGTAATCTGATGCTGAGTATATTAACACTCGACATGGTGTTATTGTGTCGCCAGATAAGGGCGTTCATTTAACAAGGATTAAACACAATCTCTGGACATACCAATTTACACATTTGGATTTCGGAAGGTTAGATCTGCCCCAAATTTCAAATTCACCAAGATCACAGTTTATAGTTCTTCCACATCCTAACCCATTGATTGTTTTCGCCAAACTATATTGTTTATTCTTGCATGGGCAACTTTGAATAATGGAGTGTAATCTGGAAATCTCTTCGGCGTGGTTTTAAGACAAGATTCAATTGGTACTATGTAAAATACCCGGAACAGCTGCCTTTTTTAAAAAAGCTTAATTAATATCTGTATACATGCCTTTAGATTTACACGATGTTGTGAAGTTATACATGAATTTTCCATTCGGCGTTTGAAAAGGCGTGGTTTGTTTTGTGTATCGGTATTTGCTTATATAAAACCAGTAGTAATTGGCATTAAGTATTTGGTAAACTCGTGTAAAATTTGTTATATTTTTATTATTAAACAAGTTTGACCTTTGGCTACTGAATGGCTTTATTGATATAACATATCCTTGTATATATACAAAAGATACCAAACTAATATTGATAGATAAATACGAAACTAATATTTATATACTGTATACAGGTAGACGTTAACTGGAAGACAGCTTGCAAACATCGTTCAAATATTTGATTCATTTACATATATATATCTATATAAGACGAGACGTTGACCAAAACGATTTTAAGTCTACCATCGCTAAAAGAGCCATTAAACTTCTCTAAAATAGCTTATAAACTATACTCTGAAACAACTACAAACCCTGGAATGGCTATAGACTCACTAAGATAACTACAGACACTCTGAAATAACTAAAGGTACTCTGAAATAACAGGCACTCTGAAATAACAGATATTTTATGACGGATCTGTATTGAGGATTGTATTGGTTAGATCCGATTTGAGAATGTTACTGTATGTCCATTTGAAGTCCTACCTTTTAAAACCTTAAACCTTTTCTGTTATCTTCGATGGTTTTTGCAGTTTCGTGAAACTTGTCTTCTGGAAAACAAGAATACTTAAAGAACAACGCAAAAGAATTTCACTTTCCGTTGCAAGACTGTACATTCATCATATAGGGATAACTTTCTTAACTTTTACTGCACAATTTGAAGCAATATTCAGAAAAGTTATTAATAATTATTTAGACTTCTCGGGATTAATGTAGTATTATATAAATATATATAATCTTATAATTATATCTTCTATTGACTTACTAATGTGACATTTAATATTTGTTATCATGTGACACAGTTTATGGTCAAAGCTTGTTCTCTGTGTCCTGATATGAATGTGACCTGGATTCGAAACTTTAATCTTTTGAACCATAGAAAGTTGTGGTATGTTTGGCTTCTTATGCAAAATGCAACTTTAAAAGCTATTGGTCTTTAATTTTGAACTTTATAATTGAAAGGCATCATTAGATTTGGTGTGTACATCTTAACACTCGTGTCCGTTAAGGTCATTTGACAATCACCTCTTATTATGCACGATGGTGATGGAATATGACTAATTGCCATGACTGAAATATTTAACAACGAGGTTTCTTCCATATGTGAGCTCTGTATTCATTTGTTTTTGTAGACAAACTGGGCAATTTTATATCTTTAAGGCCTTTGAGGTTTAGAATTGTAATCTGTAAATGTAGGTGACCCTCTGGCTGATAGACTCACCATTCTCCACTGGACGATGTCAACAACAAGATATCATATGGTCAATAGTTCGCTGGTATCCATTGTTGGTCAAATCGTCAAGTTACATTGACTGTAAGGAGATATGTTATTCTGTTATTATTGGTAAAGGGGTATCTTTACTAGAAAAACACCCATTGGCTATTTGATCATTTTCATATAAACTGGTGACCAAAATAACAAGACCTGTGTTTGTGTATTTTGTTCGATCGGGATGTGTAAGCATTAACATTAAGGACAAAATCTGTTATCCATAATATCCATTTTAAATATCTGCACAATTTAACTTCTTACTTCCGGTTGGATTGGTTTTTTTGACTGCTTGATTGGGATTTAATACCAACCAAACCCAGCAATAATTTTCCTAATTTTTAATAAGATGAACGAATTCAACACCTGGATGTTGCATTGACCGGGTTGTAGTGACCATTCACTATTTAGATAACCATTCCTGTATATTAGTAATGATGATGATTATGATTATTAGGTCAATAAACAATCGTTTGATCATATACCCACACCTGCTGTAACTATCACCTCGTTTCATTACCTGATGCACATCTCATTGCTAGATTTTATTTCTGTAATCGATTGATGAACCGGGCCATTTAGGCCCTAACTGAAATTGAGATCTGACCAAGCAAATACTATTCAGATTGGTATATCATAAGCAATATTTATGTTATCCAGTACGAGAATAAGTGATCAAAGGAAAGTGCCACCTTTTAAGAATATCTAAAATCTAATAAAGTTTTATAGGCCTATTTATAAATCTATTTTCTAACTGTTTTTCACTACGAAAATTGGAGGAAGTGATTTTGGAAGGTTTTGGCCCAAAGGATTTCTTGTGATCGACCTACTGAAGACATCGAGTCGAATAAAAGATAAGACTGAAAGAGAAGGCATGATTAGAGTAAATTACTAAAAGGATTGAATGATTTATGTTTTATTAATTGACTAGTCAATTGACCTCTGTCCACTCTGGCTATCTATAATCTTGCTTCAATGCTTCTTAATCAACCAAATCATTATTTGATGTCCACTAAATCATATTACAGACAAATCCTTTCTGAGCGTGTGTAACCTACTATGATTTTGTATTTTTTTTAGATGCACTTAAGAATAAGTTAAATACTCGTCTACCGATACCAATTCCTAACACTGATTGAAATGCATAGTTTTAAAAACTTTGACCTTCTTATTGACTCCAGAAACATTTTCTTTATAAGAAAAAGCAATCATTTCCCAATCTACGACTCTACTTCGATTATGCATTCACATCAAAATTTTGATCAAAATACAACGCTGAATATTTTGTTTTGTTTTTATTAGTATAAACATATAAGCGTTATTTCTATACAAATTTTAGCGATTCAGAAAGTCAATAGCAAATGTGAAATTTAATCCGACCATAAGCTCAGTGTCTTCAGTTGGTATGTCTTGAAGGTGCATATGGAAGTTGCCTCTATCAGAATATCTACATCGTTAGTTGTCAGGTTTGATTTTAAGCACAAATGGCAAGAAATAAAAACAACATCGTATCCACTTTACACCTCACATTTTATACCCATTTTACAAATCTTTTACATTTTACTCATAAAAACTCTAATTGTCGACCATTAAGATTCTTTTGAACGTTTGCCAACTAGTATCGTAAATTTTCAGCTAGTTTGATAATGTTTGCTGAATTGGCCTTCTACATATTCTATTTAACCACGTTTCCAGACCATAAAAAAAGAATTTTGAATCAAAAAAATGCCTTAAAAAGCGTTTAGTTCCTCGTTTCAGGCTGTGAACGTTAAAGATTTTGATTTTGAAACAGAGAAAAAAATTGTGGCTATCTAGATCTATGCTCTTCTGTTTGTTTTTGGAAATGAAAACGAAAGACAATTATCCTAACACAGAGACTATGTATGAGTCAAATTTCAGACAAAATATTATTTCCGAAGAGGAGTTCCCACAAACATGAATAAAAAGTCTATTTCTGGCCATACATGTTTGATTGATAAATGTGTTATAAATGATAATATTGTATGAAAAGGTTAATCATACTGTTTGTTATTACATTATGTTAAAATAATATTAGATATCTTAATTACGACATAATTAATTAGTGCTCTAACCTGTACTTATTGACCCATATCGTTCAGAATAGTGTAAAGACTATAATAATGCAGATTTTTGACCATCAACTTCTATTCTCATCAATTTTCTGAAAGCATAAACACCCCCAAACATGCAAGTGTTTGACGCCATCTTGTTTCATTCAAATAGTTACACAACTCTCGCGTTCTATTCAATGCAACTCTGTACATACTTTAAGGGAGGGGCTAAGCGAAAGCTACTACAATTATTCTACAGCAACGGGGAATTCTATGGGATCATGCCAACCAACTTAAAATAACATTAAATTAACTGAAGATCAAAATTAAATTTTCCAATGTATAGACATAGCAAATTTTTCTAGTGGTTGAAATTTCTATGTCTTAATTTGCCAAATAAAGTCTTTATTTAGAAATTGTAATTCAAGTTCAGATTTTGTCACGGCATGAAGTTGACCTAAGATTAAATTGGTTTCCTAATTTATCATTATCTAATTAGTACTAATTACCCTGAATATATTTAGTCACTTGTGACAGTTATATCATAATAGGGTGTCACTGGTCAGTTTGGGTACACTCTACTTTATTAGCTTAAACATTCATTAAATTAATATGAATTAATGAATTCTGAAATAAAATCAGTGCCATGTGAACTCTCACAAAGACACTTAAGAAGGTGACAGAAGGTTTCGAAATGCAAGTTAATCTGTTTTATAAGAATAGTTTGGTTTCTGTCACCCTGTCAAGTGACGCTCGTCGTAAGGACTGACATGGGAACATCGTTCGGACGGAACAATAAACAGAACCCCCAAATGCTACAAGTCGGAAAAAGTTTTCAGATGCTCTCCGGATGTTGCCCGTGTTCATAAGCCGAATCAGGTGCATAAAAGTAGGCATTTAATCTCCATTTTATTTACATCATTTGCAATGAAAAGTTTTGATTCTGACCGCAACGTTTACTGATTTAAGAATATGTGAATTTCTGCATATTTTTACTTGATGTTAGATGATCGAACCATTTTTGTAAAGTAATTTTAAATAATTTAAGGTTAATCTTTCTCTATCAACATCTAAAAACTTTCATTTTTCTTTCAAAACACAGAGCAGTAAACCTCATTAACATCGCTGTTATTTTAATTTTCATGGCGTCTGCCATCATGGCGAGCTGTCTGACGATTTGATATTTTTAGATAATTTTTGAAGTTGATTTATAACGAGCAAACAGTGCAAAAATAATAGAAAGACAAATACAACAATCGTTATAGAGATTATTCTCTCTCTTGACATTGTTTTCACAGTTTAATGGGACATGCTCCATTTTGAATCATCATATTCAAATGTAACGATGCATGCAGTGCAACTTATCCCTCAAAAGCTCACCATGTGTCCGAAGGGTCATCCTAATTATCACAAGGGTCATTTACACTGATGAATTCGAATCAGGTTCGGACACTTAGCGAAAGTAATCTATACCAGATGTAGATCTGTTTAGGAATCGACGCAGGGGTTCACCTTTTTTCCAGTTTCTACCATGACACCTGAACAGATTTATCTCTCTTCTATTTTTCCATTTCGTGGCGAGTTTTTCCCTCGATATGTAGCAAATGCATGGGACCAGAATACAAAACCGGGAGAAATTAATTCCTTTGGAGTGATCCTTATAAAGTATTTAAGCAGGATATCGAATGGTCATTCCGATTTTCTATTTTTTAGAGTGGAATACCATTTAAAAGCCTTTCTGCCATTGTTTCATCTCATTCAAATAGCATATTGAATGTGCGTGTGCAGATTGGATATCTATAAATTCATTAATAACTAATATAAAAAGACGTGGACACATAACATCGCCTTGTGCACCACCGTCTCTCAATGGCATATATCTTATTAACTTCATATTTATATCAGTTTAACTTGTTATTAGTTGTGTTTTATTACAAGATAGAGAGTCTTTGATCAATTCATTTAATATAAAATCAATTGCCATGTCCATTTTATTGGTCATGAAATTTTTTTCATTGGAAGGAATGTGTAAAGCCTGTCAAGTGAAAGCCGTTTGATAATTAATTAGCTTTTTTATGGTACTATTTAAACGATATCGAAACAATCAGAGCAATAGATATGATATAAATCACTTTTACAATGAAGGAACAACGTTTCTTTAATTGTATCACGATAAATGCACAAAAGCTTGTCATTAATATAAACATCTTCACACTAAAGTCAGTAAAAAATAGATAACGTCGTTGTTGTCATGCCGGTGTAATAAGATTAGCTATTTGGATAAGAAACAAAATTCTGCAGATCTGTTTTCCTTTTTTGTTGATTTAAGGTATATCTTTATCTTTGTCAACATTATGTTTGTTTACATTGCATGTTGTTACCGTCATGTTCCGTTCTGAAGTGACCTGGTCATCTACATTGTCAAATTCTTGACACTTTATGTTTTACACTTTGACGAATGTCTCCTGTACAGGCCTAAAGCTGTAAATCAAGTTTTTTTTCTCAAAGCCACAGTTTTGATATTCATATTATTCTGAAGTCGTCAAGTACAGACAAGATTTAAACTAGATTAGCATACCCTTTGTCAGTTGTTCGTATTTGATACCATCTGGAAACTGCGGGTGTTGTTATTAGTTTTTAAAGCATCTTTTCGTTCAAACGATGAGACTAGACTACAAATCTTTCCTGATTATTTGGAATTCTAAAATAGCGAAGAGACGAAATGACCTAATTAATGATATTTACAATTCATAAAAAGAAATGCATAACTAAATCTATCATCGGTTAAGTTGCTTTTGAAGTGATCTTAACATATCTTTCGAACTTAAATGAAGAAAATGAATAAATTTATTGAGTAGAGAAACCAATATTTATCATTTTAACAAATGAAGTAACAAACGAATTCTTTAAGATGACCTTTAAACGATTCTCTACAGGGGAAATCTTTTTCTTGAGGATATTTTTGTTCTCCTTCGCCTGTAAACATGCCCAATTTAAATGTGATAAACGTTTAATAATAGGAAAATAAATGACTAATATTGGTCCAATTTTCCAGTCATTACAATTGGTAAAAATAGGTTAGCATTATAAAGATAAACAGATTCTCAATTTCATTAGAAATTGAAAAGAAATCTCAGTGAATTGAAACGAATAGCGTATTGTGTTTGTGTTATTTTGGCTATATTTAGATGTAACATAATTAAGGTAAGAGGTTTCATGCTGTGGTGTTTAATTTTGACCCGTCTCTAAATCGATCAAAATCTATCTTTAGGGTGTTTTGAATGATCAACGAGCTTTACATAAGATTTGCATTTTTAAAGAATAGCTAATCACTGGATTTCTTAGTTTCGACAGGTTTTTCAGAGAATATTCAGAGGAGTGCCTCTGCCCCTGCCTCTGCCTCTGAGACTCTTTGTGGTCTGGTGTTTGTTGTTTGAAAGGTCAAAAAGTCTTTTTTTTTTGTTTATCCAGACTGTACATACTTGGACAATTAGGATTGGTTAATACTCTTAAATATATGCAATAAGAACATAATAATATGATTAAGAATACATGATAATTCATTAGAATCACCAATTAATCAAATAGTTTTCTTAATTGACACTAAAAAATAAGGTAACCTATCTTTAAAATTAGAAATGGTCCAACCAAACTTGCCTGCCCAATTGGATATTTATATATACTTCATATTAAAGTATTAGATAAATTGTCATTAGGTTAAACATGGCAGTCTATTGGACCAACTTACATTTATTTTAACTGACATCAAAGCTATAGAAATGGATAAGTAGGTCCGATAATTACAGATAAAAAACTTATTTTATTTTAAATATAGGTTGGTCAAACACATACCAATGACAAGTGACCGCTAATTTATCATTCAGCAAGACGATATCTATACTGTGGATATATTATAGGGAATATAATCCCTCTGAATTATTTCGTAGGCCTATACGAATTTATATTTGGACGTTTGTTCAGTGTTTCGCACTTTATGTAATCCGTAAAATGCTCATAGGACAAGAGGAGTTAAAACAAATTCTGTTGGATATCAAATTGCGTTAAAATCCTCTGAATAATTCCAATTTTACTTACTTCCTTAATTGAAGGGGTGCGGATTGGTGCAGAATATACCAAGAGTAATAATTAAAGTTATTTCCAATCAAAGCTGCTAATCACAAAAAAGACATATTAGGTACAAACACCAATGTGCAACCCATTATGACATACCGCCAACGACTTTCACAACAAATTCAATATTTATATAAGCATCATGACAATAAATTCATGAATTGAAACGTCATTACGTAAAATAACTTTCTAAGCTCCTGTCAATATTGCAAATGATCAAGAAACAGTTCCAAGAATGTCGACGTGTTAGTTTAAGGGTGTGACACAGACCCTAAAATCAAACTTAATTACAGGGTACACTGCTTGAAAGTTCAGAAAAATGTGCCAAAAGTGGCCACGGTGGCCTTTTAAAGCTACTATCAAACAAAACAACTAAAATTCTTTAAAGTCCAGCTCTACGCCAATTACGCAAGTTTTCACAGCTTGAAGCCTATACTTAACATTTGCTTAAATTACTGTGAAAGGTGACAAAGGCGAATCTTTATTACGCCAAAACACTCAAAATAATCATCGAATTAGTGATGGTCAGTAACTTTTAAGCCTCGAATGTTATTTTTAAATCCCCGCAATTATTGAGAGATTTACTTTATGTCACACAATATTCGGTTGAGGTTATATTGTTGAGGGCAATGTGTCAACCTATGTTTTTTTTTGACATAAGGTATGACAGGGTTATAGTCAAATTCTACGATTGCAGATGTGATTCGTTTCCAGATGTTTGAGAAATATCAAAAAATAATCCGAAAAAACATAAATTGCTCGCAATAACTGATTTTTTTAGAGGTTCATGACGACGCAATAGCCACGCACGATTTTTTTTTTATAACATTTGGGATACGTTAACACCTTTTTAGTCAGAACTCAAATATGAAGAATGTATTTTGGTAACGTAATACCAATCAAATCATCAGATTTACAAATTAGTTTGTAATCAAATATTTAGCCTTTTGATAAGGAGTTGACGTGAAAAGGGGTTCTGAAAAGCGGGAAGATTAATAATGTACGTAACTGGGGACATCATGCAGAGATTAAGATGCTAAATACCGGTAATTTGCACAATCCGATAACGTGTCTATTACAAATGGCGTCACTTCCGTAGTAATCCCGCAGCGAGATCAGGTGAGATAATTATATTTTACAGAGATTGGCTATGAATAAATGATTGACATCATCTGACCAATGTCAATCAAGGGCGGTAATTAAATCTGATTTTATGTCTTATTAAAATATACCAGTATACTTAAAAGGACACGAACCCCTAGGGTTGGTGTGGGATTTCCTTATCAAGTTGCTGCTGATGAATTAAGATCGATGGGCGGCTGTCAGAATGAATAAGGGTTTCTCGTAACCGTTTTACAAACTATTATATACCAGTTCTATACATATGAAAAAAACTCAGAATTACAACATAAGTTGTAAATATCAAGAAGTTATTTCTAAAGCCACATTTTGAGAAAGGAATCAATTTCATTTGGCATATTTCGATCAAATCAGAGACACTACTCTTATAGTTCTAGATTTAAGATACAGAAATCAGAACGTTAAACCCGAATGATCATTACCAGCAGACATAATTAATTGGAAAAAAAAACCGGCTAATAGTTATAGAAAAATATCATCAACGCACTTGTCTACTTGATTGTCTAGTACAAAAACATGAAAAAATTCCTACATGTATGTTATGTTTTCTTAATTTCAGCACTACTGACAATGATATGATCATCATGTAGAGTTATGATTAATAACCTCTATTTAACTAATAATAAATCTTTTTGAAGTGGGGAGTTTTTTTTCTGTTTGTTAACCACATGTACTACAAATCTGATATGTAAACTAATCTACAAACATCACATATAACTTGTCTTTTTTAAACGAAAAACTTAACAACGTTTTGACTTGAATTCAGTTGGCTCTAATATAAAGTTATGGCAATGGTTTCACTACACATAAATTCAAACGTTCCAAATATTTCATTATCTTAATTAAATTTCAGGATAAAACTCCTTGAAGTATCTGTGGGATTAAGTTTATAGTTTTTCACTTTGCAATTTACAAGAAACCAGAGAAAAAGAAATCATTTGTCACTTTGGCGCAACTTATTAATTAGGACTCAGAAGTATATCAGAAATATGTGATCAATGAAATATTCTTTGACTAATTAATACAAAAATATACTCGAGAAGTATACACTACCGTCTTTGCACAAAAGTCAAGTTATATATATTATTCCAATCATTCCGATATATAATCTCGGGTATCAAGACTCACCGAGTCACTCAGTTAACCCCCAAGTCAACTTACTGTTTTGAAATTTATAAAGCAGTGAAACCTCTTTCCTATTTACCGACATAATTCAGTTCCGACTAAACCATCATACAGTATATTTGATGGATGTTTCTGTACGCAAAGACAAATCCCTTTACTGATGCCTGTAGATAAGTTGTTACTAGTGATTCCATCATAATATACCATATATAATACAGACTGACATATATATATGTATCTAGATAGAGATCTGTATTCAAACTGTCAGTAACACCATTATTTGTCATATTTCCCCTTTGCTTTAAAACCAGATTGTAATACTTAGCATTCTAAACTCTATGATAAATCTATTACATGTGAATGATAAGATTTTGGCTGCAACTTATCATTTCCTATCAGATCTAAGTATCAAAATAGTCACAGTCCCATGTAAAAAAGCCCAAGTTCGAGGACCTAGTTGTTTCTCTTCCGATACACATGGTACCATTCTGTGTCTGTCTTCTTTAACCTAGAAACTCTCTCTGTAAATCCAGATAGCAACAAAAGCAATAGTATACAATCTTTGTGTATCGGGAAATAAACAGAAAAATATCGGACAAAATTAAAATGATGATACTTTAATTTTTGTTTTAGGATCCATAAAGTGATGGGAGCTCTTTAGGCATAAAAAATGCAATAATAATATATAGATTTAAAATGATCATAGTGTGTGGGAACACCTTTAACCAATTGCCGAAAACAAAGAGAGCTTGATAAGAGACCAATTACCTACAAATCTTATCGTATCTATTTTGATTTTCAAATTAAATGACAAAAAAAAAAAACAAAAAAAACGACGATGTAATAAGGTTAAAATTACAAAGCAAGGAGTTTTATTTCTCAAAATAATCAAAACAGACATGGTTGTAGATAGCATCATGAGCAGGTCAGAAAATAACACAGAACCAAAATCAGTTTAATGTAAAGTGAACAGACGATAGGTTGATCAGTGATAACCCACACTTCTGGTTTGATTAACCCTGTATCTGCTTCCAGGACGATTCCACACCAGGCGGTGCCAATTACATAATTAGTCAGCAATACACACCAGAACTGAACCTTTTCTCGAAAGCTAACTGTTGAATTTGAACTAGGAGATAAAAAAGTGAAGTTGGATCCGCGAATGACATTTGAATGCTGTAGATAGGTCAGATCTGGCAAACCACCTTGCTGGTCATTAGCGACGTCTTTACTCTCACCAGCAGTCTTACTGGCGTCAAATATAGATTGTTTCGATGGAGATATTTGTAAACAGTGGTTTTTGCAATAACATTTCAAATAGTTGAAACTGGTTTCATAGTTGTAGGGATTTTACATCTATCCCAATGACTGCCTCGATGGCATTATTTATGTCAAATAATCAAAACACGACCCCGAGGTACTGACTCCGATGCAAACACATTCTTTGAGAGAGATTGAGTCATGACTATCAATTTTATGTTTGCACCTTTAAACCAATAAAATATCTTCAATCTACTAGATAAATTTCAGTCGGAAAGGTGACGCTTTGAACCAACAAGTTTTATTAGCATCTTAATTTCTATTTACCTAGGATACGATGTCATGACACACTGGCTCGTGTTGGCCTCCTCCCTCCACAAATTCATCTCTCGTCCGCTTAATTCGTTCTTAATTCCACCAAGGAAGGGATGTTTTGTAACGACAAAACAGTTTATTTACATTGGTCGAATGGAGCAACCTTATCCAGGACCCGGATTATACTTTATTTGCTCTTCACCATTGAAGAGCCATCAATTATTAACCGGCTGCTTTATTCGTCTCATTGTATGAAAACTACTTGGAGACCAAACCTTCTTCAGTTTGTTATTTTTGACGGTGTGATGAAGTTAATTTAAAGAGGGTTGGTTTGTAGTTAATGGATGTAAACAAACCCTGAACGCCTTTAGATTTCCTCCTTTAATTTCAAAATAGAAAATTATCATATAAAACTGCTGCATTAAACATTATGTCTCAAAATTAGACCGAATACTCAGCTTTTGTGTCTCTTAAATGCCTAACATTATGCATCACAAATTCTTGGGTTACAGTTTTAAAGTGTTTGCATCAAGTTGTCGCACTTTTGAATGATCATACCATTCAAAAGGAATAGAGAAGGGTGGATTTAAAATTTGGGCAGTTCGGTGCTTGGGATTTTAAACTCATCCAATAAAAAAGGTATTAATAGATATGGGTTTATATAGATTTGCACTTTATTATCGTAATATTACTTACTATTTGCATATTGTCATAACCTTTCACTACCTCAGTATTAAATCAAAGCAGATATTTCACACGTAATACAAAGACAAGTTGGGTGTAATGGTAGTCACAGTTTACATCGAAATAGTTTTACTAACTCAAACATTCAATTACATCAAAATATATTAACCAAAATCACTTTTATCACATGCTTGTTTATTACATTTCTCGAGGCTATGTAGCGTTTACATGCACGTAAAAACCTTCTTACCACATTGCTACGACAGTTCGACATGACCCTTCAATGGAATATTTTTAATTGTGATAAAATTCTCAAAGTATATACATATAAGAATTTGACCATATTTTAGTCAAAATACGATTGTAGGCATAATGCTAGCCTCTGGTAGTGCATTTGAAAACTACATATGTGGTTTTTAGAGAATCCTCCATGGTTAAATTAGCAATAGCCACAATAAGTTTAAATTGAAAGATTCATGCGATTGCTTCCCCCCTCCCCCGGAAAAAAATTATGATTATTAATCAATACAAATACTTGAAATACTCAAAAACTTAACACCATACACCATTGCCCATCCAGATAATATATTACTTGCCCCTCCGAACAATCAAGTCCCATGGCTACAAGCTTGAGCTCGGTACATTTGCTGATTGTTGAATCCTTTTGAGTATTATGTGCAATAAAGTCTTGTTTTCAAATTCCGTCAAGAATGGTGGTTTTTAAAGATGAGATCAGAGATACCAGCATACATTACTGACATAGTTGCATACAAAACTGACAAAATGAAAACACGATTTGAGAAATTCTGTAACTATATATAATCATTTCTCTCATTGCTTCTGACAACAATCTGGGAAATTTTTATTCAAATTTCTTTCAAGTCTTATATTGGCATATTTTTTTCCTGATTAGCATTCACGATTAAATTTATTTTACACATCGCAAATTTACATACTGGATTGTCAAACAAGTAGATCAGGCTAATATTTTAGTACACAACGTGTGGTGTTTACATAATTTAATCGAGTGCGTCGTAATACGATGCATCATGGCTTTTGAACATTTTTCAAGAGCTTTCTTTGGCCGCAAGCTAAAAAGAGTTAAATTTTTTGTTTATTTTAAAGACGAAAATTTAATTTTGAGTACCTCGAAGCTTCTGGTTTATTATTTTTGAAATATATCTACTCCAAAAGATTACACGGATGATGAAATTACATTCTATGATAATAAAACAAGATATCGAAAATAGTTGTGACAGTTTTCTACGCTGTTTCGCTAAGATGATCTGGAATCACCTTCTGATAGCTTCACCTTTTGAAAATGACTACTGGATAGTAGGAACATACATATGAAATGCTTCAATAAGCTTCGTAATTAATTGTTACTAGAGTCATTCAAACTATTCACTTCTACTGGCTGGTGGAAGAACTTTGGTAATCTGTGTGTTTCTTTTTTCGGCTGATGTTTCAATAATATGGCATAATTAGGAATAAAAACAACTGTACAAACGAACATATGCCTATTCAATAATGGAAAATAAGAAAGAATCAAATAGTAACAACTATTTGTCTTGTACTGTATAACATAATCCGGGGCAAACTGACGTTGTAAAATAAAGACCATCATTTGCATTAAGTGGGCTCAAATAATGGACTTGTTAAATTTTGTAACGTTTGTCTTACGTTTAGTTTGACGTAGACAAATAAGGTAATGACACGCGCACGCATATAATAAACACATTCTGGTATTTATATTAGCAATTTACCCAAATTGACACAAATTGGTTTAAATAAACTGAACTAGACTTTCATTGTATTGTTTATTTGTATGGTGATGATGCAATAATTTTCTGATCTAGATTATTCAAACTCGATAGAAGTCAGGAACAGTACTGGAAAAAGATTTCTCGTTGTTGATATGATCAAAATCAGACACAAAGAGTATACAAAACTACCCAACAAATAGACACAGGGTCTTTGGTTTTATCTTCCATTTGTTCATTTAGATTACAAGCCGTTGGAAGGAAAATGCACTTTTATTTAATTTTCAGAGTGTTTTGTTGACAAAAGTTATGTAATTAATTCTTGATTTTTTTTCTTGTTTGGGACATAAAATGAGAAGTTCTTAAAGGGTCGAACAGTAGCCGCTGTATGATTTAATTAAAACACTTTATCAGTAACAACATTTGCTGATACGATACTTTCGAGAATTAAAAATTGAGGTTTTATACCTTGTTGTATTTTAGTATATATTAATGTCTGCAGATCAAAGATTAAAATTCACATACTTATATCAAGTTAATAATACAATGTCAATAAATTTCAAGATGTGACGCCATGCCAATGACATAAATGTCAATCACATAACCAAAATGAAGACATATACACCCTTTTTATGGCTCGATCGAGTTAATTTGAATGTTTCAATATGTCTTGAGTAAGAAATAAATGATAATTTATAGGCTTGAGGTGTGATAAAGCTTTTGTTTTATGTGCATACTTTATATGCAGGTATGCAGTTTATTATAGAAATGTGGGTCGAGTGATGGATTATAACTTTATAGCGTATCACCTTAAATGTTGTTGATGAAGTAACACTTCTGGTGTTGTAAAGAAAAATCTGCAAAAACAGTTATTAACCAAAGCATCAGCAGTTCAGTATTAAGGGAATCTAATAAGGGAAATTAAGATGATGACCATTAAAGCCGCAAATCGTGTTCCAAAAGTGGAAGCTCGAAAATATTCTGTGGTGGAGCTCATAACGAGCTTTTGAGATTTGGTCTTCACAAAGTTGAGTAATAAATCTAAGACTAGCTTGCCCTTTTGAAAACTAGAAAATGCTAAACTTGGACATCGACTTTAATCAACTGAATGGTGCTAAGCTGGCAATCAAACTTTAGTGTACAAAATAATTACAGCTGGCTTCCCATGTCAAAGTTCACAGATCGGTTGCTTTGAAATTTGAGGGTTAGTATCTGTTTCAAATTCTTTAGCATCTTAGATTGATACATCGAAAGTTTTGCCTACAAATTGTCAATGTGAAATCCGCCTTTTTTGCTTATCGGTTTGATTTGCTTTTTGTCGCCATTGTGTTCTCACGTGCAATGAAATCTCGCTACATCACGCGAACGAGAAAAGAGTTAGATGGGCTTGGCTATGAAAACAGCAACAAAAGGCAATCATTAAGTATTTTATACGGATTTATAGAATACGTGCAGTTCGCCTTGAACTACGCTACGTGTGGGCAGATTACCGTGACCCCAAAGGATTAAGGAGGCTACAAAATGTCCTGACCAGTTCGTACCCAATGAACCTGTGGGAAACACTTCTAGAAAGGATGCATTTTTAAAATTGAAAAAACAACTATTATAGATTATGCTTGAAAAAATGCACGTATTTGAGACAAATTCCACATAAATCATAACGATCCATCAAGCAAACCGTCAAGTTGGCGCCGAAATTGTGTCAATGACATTGAAACTAGACCCTCCCAATCCAACTTCCGTCAAGAGACATATTTTGAGACTAATTTTTTGAAATACTTAATACCAGGGTCTCTTTTTTCACGCATAAATGTCATTAATGTGTCTTCAAAATATATATTTCTTATATCTTTGACGTTTGAGTTTTTTTGGGGCTCGTATTATTGTAGACAGTTCTGAATAATTCTAGAATAAAACCCCTCGTGTTGTTTGTCCCCCGGAAAAATAGATTGTACCCCTAATTGCACATAGTAGGATTGTGTCCCTTGTACTTTAAAATCATAGTGGTCCCTATTTGCCTGCCCCTATTTTGACCCCAGTTTCAGGAGGCTCGCGCCCCTCTGTTAAAGACCATCGTCTGAATCCTTTAGAAATGGAAATCAATGTAGTTGATGATATTAATGACCCCTAATACAATTAACACTCCAAACAAATCCTTTAATTCAAATGATGAAAGTAAATAATGTCAAAGTCAAACGTAACGCTGCAGGCTATAGCCTAATTACCTTTCATCTTGCATGTCACTTAACTCTACTACCACCAATTACCTAGTAATTTTATTAATTTCCAACATGTTTAACTTGCCAAGTTTAGCATGTTAACTTTGTTATGACTTGTAATTATTTGTTCAACTAAAGACGAAATGCAGTCATGAAAAATTAGATTTACCTTTACAGAAGGTGTCATGTGTGGCCCCTTCCGATCGCATGCGTCTTTCGCCACCTGACGACAATGATACATGTAACACACTTCCGGTTAAAATTGAGTTTCAAGGTTGTGAGATAATATCATAATACACTCATATCACCAGATGTTTCTATCTCATGAAGAAACGAAAAATAATCATTATGAAAAAATGCCAATTAGCGAATGGTGGTTGTAGGTTCTTTTTTTTTGAGTCGGCGTGTGAAAGTCTGGTCACCTTGAATATTTAAGTCATCTTTTGCAGTCGACTGTGAATGATAATTTCGAAGATCGTTGGACTTGGAACAACATGTAGGGCCAGAGTTCTTATCGTTGTCATTGTGAAATAATGATGTTTTCTTTCTTCCATTCTTTCTTCCTTGATTAACCATTTCACTTTTTATTTTAGTCACTCTGCAGTCAGTTCGTCCATAAATATAATAAATAGCTTACCCTTCCCGAAACACTTCTTGTTCTTATAATTTCAGTAGGGTGGTCCATGGTCGATGAAATGTCACACAGAAACTTACAGTACTTAAGCTTTTTCATGCGTCGTAATAGACTTTGACACCTTTTTTCTGTGCTGCAAATTGCTACAAAAATACCGTTTTAGGAAATGCTTATATAGTGTTAAAATCTATTTACAAACTTGTCAGATTTAAACCTCTTGAACCCATTATAATTCCAAGTTTATATTTAAAACCATTGAAAACATTTCATACCAATTACTGTATATTTTACCAAAAGGTTATGACAACAATTATTCTGCATAATTTCATATTTTTACACTTTTCGACATTTGATAATGGTTTTGAAAGTATTTCCAAATTTCTTGTAATTGTTTGTTCTTAAAGTGTCTGATGCATAAAAAAGTGTAATGCATGCAAGTTGTGGAATTTGGAATTTAATAACGATATGGGTGTAGTGTAGTTTGTACTTTTATTTCAATTACCACTAGCTTACTGCTTTTCAGTCTATTTGGCACATATTGGGTTTTGAATTTTCCGATTTTACCATATTTACTATAATTTATGATATGTTTGAGTAATCAACATCACTTGAAAGTTGTTTCATCTATTCCGAACAGCACTCAGAAGCACCAGTGTATTGATGTTTGGTGCGACGTATAACACATGGATCTGGTCAAACCAAACATTTTGAGTATTCTGAACGGCTTCATAGTGGTATGGAAAATATGGAACCAGTAATCCAACAGGAACCATGTCTGTTATATTGTATTCGAGTTCTTTATTATTGTAAGTAAACAGATGAAAAGGAATCTATAAGATAGGGAAAAAAATCATGTCCTATGTTGCAGTAAGGAAAATAGTACATGTTTTAGTTTAGATGCATAAAAATGAATCAAAAAGTCATGTTACTAATGTCATTAATACGTCTTCAGTATGATTATTATCTAAGTCTGGAATATGTAAATTCGGATCTAAGGCTTGCTAGTTACTGTGCGACAACTGACAAAGTAGGTATCAACAACCCAAAAAAGAAATATATATCAGTAAACCAACGTCTCCATCTTTAAATGTCATTAATATGTCTGAAGGAGTAATTAAATGTTATCAAAGTTTGCCTCATTCAGTATTGTTTTACTTTACTAAAGGTCTAAGGGTTAGAAGTATTTGTATGTAGAAAGAACGGTCAGGCCAAATATAGACCCAAACATCAAGTGTGTTTACATCGAATTCTATTGCGTCAGGGTATGTCAAATTTCCGATGGGCTGGGGTATGCCATCGTTACCAGGTTTATGATTTGATTGTTTATTTGAGTTTTATGTCTTGTTTACATCCGGGATGTCAGGATATTTGGCGCCAGAATATACGTATAAGCGTAGATAGACCAATCCTACTTATGAAAAAATATACTATTACCATGGTGGATGCAAATTATCATGTCATTTTTCCTTTCTAACATTCATATCATATATGATCTCTTCACTAAGGATGGTCAATCGATTATTGACTATTTCGGACGCAAAGAAGCAGATTTGTCAGAATACCATACACTACTTTGCAGACGACAATCTTTGCAGTAATAAATTGTATGTGTCACATGAGGCTGGAGCTTTGGTGCTGGAATGGTGTACAATGAACATTGCCATGCAAAGTAATATACTGTTAAAATGAATGGTAAATATGAAATAATGTGCGCAGAAGTTAACAGTATCATATTGTCGGTCATAAAAAACGATGCAAAAATGAAGGAATGAGAATGTTGAAGGCGCCTCAGGCTAACAGCTGACACGAATTCTAACAAAACATTTCATAGGTCTCTTTTTGACAAATAAACCAAGAGGGAAAATAGTCTCTGAAAGGACATTCTTCATGTCTCCATGACAGCTGATGATAGGGTTGTCTCGTAATATTTTGACAGACAGAGGATTACTTTGACGGCGGATGAATATCCTTTTAAGTGAAAACTGATATGTATTCAGGGACGTCATGATAATATTAGGTAAGAGTAAGGCGGTATTTTAATCTGTTATTTGCGATGTGGTAATCGTGTACGATGAGATGCTTGTTGTTTTCAAGCGGTTCAAATTTCACAAAAACAGCCGATAAGAAATGGTTTTGCAGAGACTCTGATTTTACTCATAATTTAAGAAAAAAAAGTATCTTTAGTGTCGTAGCTTTAAACTTGCTGTCATTTTCCAAATTCTTAAAGCATGTCAAGAAACGGACCAATTATTGATGCTTTCATGGCTGGCGGAATTTAGGATTTCCTATTGAATCGTCAGTCTGAGAAGCACGGGTTGGTGAATATGTCTTGTGAATATCTTGACCATATTCACGCTCATATAGAACCTTGAGCATTGTCTCTAAAGTCAGCTTGACCCAGTGCAGTATGCAAAAGCATTTTACCCTGGAACAACTGGATTTTTGTCATTCATTTCCAACTTGAATGATCTAAGGTGGCAATTGGAGTAAACGCATTTTGTCAGTTTTGTCAGCTTCTGTACTTTCTATGACTCTGGCTTTAGACTGTTTTCAACATTTCCAACAAAAAAGCCACAATCCAACAAACTGATGTCAGGGCCGCCATATGTTTTTTTAATTTCCGAGTTGAACAACGAATGAAATTATTTGTAACCAAGAGACATGGGCTTAATAGCCTATATCAATCATATTAAACTCCCGTCGTTTTATTTATCCCATATCCTTTCATCTTCAATGTATCATATTGTTTTATTTGTTCTTTTGTCTTTCATCTTTCATCTTTCCCACTGTCTTCATGGTACAATATATTTGATATTATTTTAACAAGGTGTTGGTCAAGCAGGTTTGGACGGGAGAAAGGCAGACAATTAGCTTTCAATTACTCCTATTTCTAAGAAATATGGGACCCAAAATTGCCCGCCAGAAATAATATTTAAAATCATGCCAAAAACGTCTATGCTACATTGCATATCGCTAACAGACGTCGTCTTTGTGCTAAATATAGCAAAGTGAACTTTCACTCCAATGCCATATAATCATATATAAAAGGATTAATGCCACTAAATGTAATTAGTGACAAGAGCCAATGACATTTGGTCATTTTCAAGCAATCGTGTTTAATCTCACGGCTTATCTTCTCTTGATTACGTCCTAATTACCACTAGGTGGTATCTTGTAATATGACTTCGCGGGGTTTCATGCATGGTTGTTCATTATCGTCTGCTAAGAATTGTACGTTTTCTTTTAAAAACTTTTGACTGTTCAATCGTTTGAAACAAATTGAATTTAAAAGAACTATTACTGGACCTCTATTTTACATGTATAATCAGTGATCGATAAGAGTGACAATTCTTAAAAAACAAGATTCCAGATCTTAAAGAGTGTAGCCTATTCCTCAAAGGTAAGACTAAATAATTTTCTTTTCGTATTATAGGGGTGTAGTCATTTTAAGGTAAGGAATATATCTTTTAGCATATTAGACTATGTAAAAGTAATCCTTACATATATTAAGCTACGTGGAATATGCAAGAGTGGGCTTTGCTTTAAATTGGTTGTCGGGCACTGTTGGATTGCAGTATTGAATATTTGTGGTCGCACTTTAGAGATGATATGTCATCTCATTGTTCCAAGATAAAAGTGAAACCGACCTGACTCAGAATTTGGCCTCAGTTCATGAAAAGTGCAGGATATGCATATTCTTGTATAAATGTTTATATTTCATATATAAATAACCTACATTTGTTTTAAAGTGATATAATTGCATAATATTTTAGTCTTACAAAAATCAGTACTTGGCTAGTTGCAAAGAAGGTAACGTCATTATTGAAACCAGCAGACATCTCATATATCCATATGAATGAATTTGTTTTTAAAAATCTCTTCAGTCTTCAAATTTAAAGGAACTGAATTATTGCAAACGAAAGTGTTATTTTTTAAACTAAGAACCAAAGACCCCGCTTTAAATAAAGGTCAAATTTTATTGCCCCGAGTTCTAATAACAATTAAACTATTTTCACTGTCCTTTGAAATAAAAATAACATATTTTCAGTCATGTGATACTACGTATTACTTCATTACGTCAATTAAATATTTTAGGATCAAATAACTTCTTAAGACAAACGGACTGAAGGTCCCTTGACAGGAAATGGAGTTTCACAGTTTGTAGTGAAGTATCGGAGTACGGGAGACAAATGCTTAAAAACTTGCTAAATACTTTGATTATGTTTGATACCCTACTTATGTTTTTAAAAGGTTTCGATTTATTTATCCCTTTACTTAAATGCATACACTTTACTATTGGCATACCATGCGCTAATATACTGTCGATTAGTGGAGTATTTGGTTTCATAGAGACTTTCCAACATCGGACAGAATGGCATGAGCGATGCGTTGATGCTTATGGTGGTAGTTAGTGCTTTAACAGGGCAGAGGACCAAATACAGACAATCAAATAAACTTATTGACATACTTTCCCTACTGCAGGTGCTGCCATTACCTCCTCTTTGTTCCTACGGTGAACAGCAATGATATAAATAAACATGAATGCCACAAAATAGCTTATATTTTGAAAACTAATGTTACACCGAGCATACTTATATATATTTCCTATTGGCCAAATTTATTTCACACATTTTTCAGCAAAACAATACTTTTCTAGAATATTTCTGTTTGTAACTGCGCCTGGAATCTCATGACCAAACTGTTGGTACATAATCACAGATCAGTGGTAGAAAGGGTCTATTTCTATGTTGCTATCCTTGTGAAATATGAATGTTTCTTTCTGATTAGTTTTAAAACACCATCAAGACTACCCTTTGTTTCGTCAGAAGTCTTGAAACACTGTAAACCACAAGAGTTACATGACGGTAATCGAATCCTACTTCAATAATCTAGATTAGATGAAAGTCGTGTGCTTGACCCCTTATTTAATCAAGTTAGAATGGTCAAGTGTGGACAACCATTAGATAACCCTTTTTACTTCATTCAAAAACTTGTTAGATGAGGGTGTAACGTTGATTTGGATTCTGTTTTATCTCACAATTGCGAAGTAAAGCTACCTTCCTTCAACCTTTAAAGTAGATCATACTTCAAAAGACGGGACTATGGGAGGATGGAGAGACGAGATATGCTCACGCAGTCAGTTTGATCATAGAACATAAAACTACCTTTGTTAGCATGATCATTACCTTTTTGAGCAAAACCATATGGCTTTTTAAAGGATATAACTACCTTGTTGTTCATAGAAGATATAACTACATAAAATGACTACCGTTTTGTGCATAGAACATATTATGGCTACCTTTTAAGCATATAACTTATGACTACCTTTTTAAGAATATAACTTATGACTACCTTTTTGAACATGTAAGTTATGACTACCTTTTTAAGAATATAACTTATGTCTCATATTGAGCATAAAACACAAGACTATCTTTTTGAGCATTGGTCATATGACTACCCTTTTAAGCATAGAGCATATGACTATCTTTTGAGCATGGAGAGTTGACTATCATTTGAGCATAAAACACGTGACTACATTTTTGAGCATAAAACATATGATTAAATTTTATAGCATATAACACATGATTACCTTTGTTGATTACTGCACATTTTGAAATAGTAATGAAAGAATTCTGTACATTTATTCTCGATGTTTGCATACAAAGGAATGATGTTTGTTGTAAATATGGTTGCCACAGAGGTGACGAAGCAATTACCCTTACTATATGCACTCATACTGCGTGAATTAGTAATTGCCGGTTGTGTGTGATTATGAACAACATGGAAAATAAAAGGAGGAGGAACTCCTTCTCACATTACAATCAGTAATTTAAGATTTTGAAATTCTTGATCTCAATGCGGCCATTACACAACATTAGTTAATGACAAATAAGGCGTGGTACCTTTGATTAAAGCTGTGATATGTTTGATTATATTGAGAATATACATCTTTAATCACGATTGATATGCATCCATGCTTCAAACATATTTATATTATGTTGTATTATATTGTGTAAATGCTGTCATTGAATGGTTTTAGTTTAGAATTCTATAAAAAATAATCATCCCTAATATTATTAAAGTCATTGTATAACAGAATAATTAACATTTGGGACACCATATAATGGGTCGGCTGTCGACTTAAACGAATATTATTTTTGACTTCGGTTTGAACGAAAGTAATCATGGTCTGCATTTAATTCAGATGACCAATGACTTCGAATCTTAGAACATGATAAGCTCAAGAAAAGCATAACATTTTTCTTGCTGTTGTATAATTAAAACTGAAAATAGAAACATCCCACGGGACGTTGAATTCCGCTATTGGTATAAAACTGACATATTGGGCCTTTAAAATCCAGGTTTTCTTATAGAAGTATTCGTGTGAGAAAAAATCCGAAATTTTAATAAGTTACATGTCTTTGAAGATAGATTGTATATGAGGATGTTTTGTTATGACTTAGGTCGAATTGAACTCTATTGAAAGGAAAGTAAATTTTGAAAGAATCATGAAAAAGGGCCTAGGGCTTGTTGACTCTAACTATTAGTACTACAGTGGCACAGAAAACAGTAAGGGACGGTTAGGTGAGAAAGTCAATAGGACTTCATCTAAAACCAAGCAGAAATTAAAGTTATCTATAAATAAACCAAATACTAATGATCCGAACCGCAAACCAAAAACAACATTTTGGCGAAATATTGGTAGCATTGGTAATCAGAGTGGCCTGTGGCGAATGACATACGTATGCATATCAGTATATCTAAGAATATTCGAATTGTGCATAACAAATGAGAATGGATATATCAATTACATCTTGTTCTGGAAGGGACATAACGATGAATCAAACCAGCCGAACCTGAGTTTTTTTTTAACAAAAAATAAGATGTGACAAAATTGATGAATTGGTATAAGACCTCATTGTTTGAGCATAATACAAATTTTCTGTTTACAAATCAGAGTTAATGACTTTTCCATAAACTTAAATATGAAATCACACGAGTCAATGATATAACTGCATTTATTAAAAGATTTGAAGGGTTTTTAAGTTTTGGTCTACACCTTTATATAAACAACTGCACACACCTTGTTAATAAGTCAGTTAATGTGAACTGTTTGAAAAGATTGAAATAAGTTTTAAATTTAGCTTGCTAGATAGATAATACGGATTCGATATAACGTCTCTTTATTTCGGTCTGAAATATAACATGTAAACATCTGTTACATGCAATTTTGGCGCCAATACGTTTTCCACAAATGCTGAATGTGCTTAAATATTGACTCATAGAGAAATAGTGTAATATATATCTTTCATTTTTACAATTCCTTCAACTTAAAATTAATACCAACCAAGTATTGTGCCATTTTAAGAATTTTTTGTATTGTTTCATGTATCTATAAAAACTTCATATTGTTTCAATCAACTTCGGCTCAGGGTGGTAAATAAAATTAAAACAAAATGACATAAAATAAGAAAAACTATACCGAATGTGTTTACCTTTTGCATGCAGGTAATTGAAAGGATATGTCTGGTTCCACCCAAAGTTTCTAGGCATCTGGTACTAAGCATTTGATAACAATTTACATTTGCCGCCATAATTGATACTGTTCTGTTGCAAATTATTCCTGCAGGTTTGGCTGATAGTTTAATAATTATATAATAATTGAATTCACTTGGCGTCTTTGAAATTTCTGCAAATTATGAGTCTGTTTTAAATAATATTTTTTTTTGCATTCAATTTGAAAATGTTGGTGTCTGTTGTGATGTTATTACCATCAGTGTCATATTGATCTATCAGATCGAAATAATTGAATGATATGCGCGTAATGGTGAAACAAAGTTGAAAGAATTGTCCATATATAGTGACTATTTAATGATATGCGTTATCTTATAGTGTAACTATTGTTCGACTGAAATTACAAATATTACGTATTCATTCCAAATCTTGTTCTTGAACTCGTTGCAGTTTTAATTTTACCGTTATAAGAATTGTAAAACGTTTGGCAATATTTTTGTATAACAACATGAGGACATTTTGGGTAACAATGGTTTCTACTTTGTAAGACGATATTTTATCAATAACTTAAAAGAACGATGCTCCATAAAGTGGTGGCCATGGTGTATTTATTTGCTTCAGATTCTGTCTATGGTAATTGTTTTGTCAGAAACTTACAGTCATGTATAGACACCTACCATAGGGCAGAAATGAACTGAAACCACCCGGCTCGGTCTTTTATTTTTAAATATTCCCGTATAAATATACGTATTTTAATTATTTTCCCATACTATTGTTTAGATGTGTGTACCAAATTAGTTGCCAAGATTTGGAGTATTTGTGGAATTGCCGCCTGTTTTCTCTGTATTTGATATCACTAACAGACCTTCACTTTATTGTTCTTGGTAAACATGAATGAAGGTTTGTTACAGGTTTTAAATTCATCTGATTTCAACATATTTTTCTTGTTGAATTGAAAGAACTGGATTAATCTTCTAATATGGGTATATTGCACTATGTGAAGGACTATTCTGAGATTTGCATGGAAATCATTCTAACTACAAATTATAGGGTTCAATTATTGATCATACCTTGTTACATTCAACATCTCGTTACAATTGAAACAAAGCTTGACCTAGTATTGAACTGATTTCATAGAACTATAAGAAAATGGGACAATGATCATCTTCTGGTTGAACAATTCTATGCGAACGTCATATAGTAGCAGATTGTCATTAGAAGGCAAGACAGGTGCTGCTCACAGGTGTGAAGTATATATCTAGTGCATACCTTATGTCTTGAGATCATACCTGGGTGTAACTTGGCATCAGCCAGTGTACAGTTGGATGCAAAGTCAGACATCAAAATATTGTTGTTAATGATACAGAGGTTGACAAGTGCTCTTCAAAATATGGACAGATCAGTATCTCTATTATAATTTATTATGTATAATCCAACTTTGATGGCGGTCATATCTCACTGTATATGACATTTATATCATAAGATGGGGATCTGTATGAAATTTGATAAGGGTGTAATTTAAAAGTTACCTATATTTGACCTGATATCAAGTGGGTTAAATGAAGTCACAGTGATTTGGTAACTGACACCTGATTATAACTATTTAATATAAAGCTGGGTGGTTTTACTAAGGTCGCACCCTGAAATAAAGTAGACGCCGGAGATTGGACTGCTTAACTTTAAAAAGAAGACTTCATACTAATGAAACGAGCTGATTTCTTTGTGTTGGTAATTGGCCATTTTCTACTCAGAAATAAGGCATTTTACAAACGAAACAAGGTGGTTTCTGTCTTATCTGGAAGACGCTCTGTGTGATACAAATATGGTTTCTCTTATAGGCATCGTCTCATAACGGTGGCTTTATCTTGTTACTGGTCAGTTGCGAATTGACCATACACACTCGACAATCCCCTTAGCGCTCTCTTGAATCTTTTACTGAAGAATTCAAAGCTATTTTGATCGTCGAAATTCAATTTACTATGACCTTGTACTTATTGCTCCTCGCCAGGACGATGTCGATCAAATATTTTAAAGTAATGAATATATTCACAAGTGGTCAGAAAAAAACAATCACCACTATATGTTAGAAATTAAAACGATATAAAATAACACCAAAGTGATAAGAGGGCAAGTGACATGACATGTCAAAACAAATGACATCCTGGTGATAGTGTCATATTTCAACTATTTTATCTCGTGTTGGGATAGTGTCAATAAATTATCAATCGTTTAAAAATCTATTTTACTTTTTGACTTTCTTATGTGGTAGCTCGTGCCAAAGTTAACGTACGATGTTTATGTTGATAAAAAGTAAAACGTTTGATGGTAAAATGTAAAAATCGCTAAACAAGATTGCGACAATCACAAAATATAGACCAGTTATTGATATTATGAAAAAGGTCGAGTAAATGAATGGCATATCTTCTGAAATCTAGCCATAAAAGGTGTATTGTCTCCTCGTTTGGATATACCTAAACAGATCAGTAAAGGTCGTTCCGGTCGATTGACTGCAACTCTTCGGAATGTCCATGTAAAAATATGCTTCAAGGCGATATCAACGAAATATACTGGATCAATCGCCATCGCTCAAGTCTCAATTTATTCTTGAAACATTAACCTGAGCAACTGATGTCTGCCGGGGATAACGGCGATTTTTCAATCGTCGCTGTGCTTTAGTTCAGTGATTGATCAGATTCCATTTGTTACCAGATACAAACGATAAGGGGACCATGATAGCCAATGAATATGTTATATAAATATTAAATCAAAGATATTGTACGTTACTATTAGACAGAAATAAAATTAGTAGAGGGACTAACAACACTTCATTTAATGACCACTCCAGATAGTTTTAGGTAAATTTCACAGGCCGCCAGGTACAAATACACAAAATAACTACCAAAACAGCTGCCTGGACTAACAAAACTTTACCCTTCCCATTGCTTTTATAATCTTGGATTACCCTTAAAATCTCTTTATACGATAGGATGGACATGCACGCACGAACTTGGACACCTTTGATAATACTTGCGTCATTACAGTGATTGGTGTCGTTGTTTCCTAAAAGAATTTATACTTTCAACATTATTGTCTATATGGGCTCAATAATAAGGATGTTGAAATAACAAAATAGCACAGTGGGAGACCTTGGGGTGTCTTTATAACCAACAGAAAAGCACTTTATTTAACTTT
This sequence comes from Lottia gigantea, assembly GCF_000327385.1. NCBI lineage: Eukaryota > Metazoa > Mollusca > Gastropoda > Lottiidae > Lottia > Lottia gigantea. The sequence goes on from NW_008708400.1 coordinate 4,159,865, forward strand.
GCTGATAGGAAATGTAACCACTACTAAATACTTAATGTAAATATACTTATAATAAGAGAACAACATTCAATACGCAGTAAATTCTACTCGGACTTTCGTCAACCAGTTACATATCTTTAGCAATACATGAATTACAATCAACAGATATCCCGTTTTAAACGTTTAAAACTTAATCGTACACTACGATGCCATATGTTGACAAAGGATTTGAAATTAAAATTGAAATCTCTACTCAATGATCATCATCACTCGATACCCGTGTATTAATGAAAACCCATCCCGAACCTCCGAGTTTCGCCTAATTTACCTGTATAAAATGCACATGTCAATCAAACTCCGGGCGTCAATATTCGTTGATTAACTCGAAAAAAGTGAAGGTAATTTTTTTAACGACACCCTGAGGTGTTCGTGCGGTCAATTGGATACGAGGAGAATGCAACTTTTTATGTGATTGATTATGAAAATTTTGAAAAGTGTGGGACCTTTGATGACAATATAAATTTGACAGCAATGTAATTTTATTTTGAACTTCGATAGATCTTAGATGTCAACTGATAACCAAACTGTCACTCAAAACGCCATGCATTTCTCTGCACTTAATTAATATATATGACTTTAAATAGCAACTTCGCTGCATGAGCGTTTTCTTTGATTGACGGGTGAAGGTCATTTAAATTTTTACCGTGGAGACTGTGTGATTTAGATTTCCTGAAGGAATGCACTGAATGATAAGTGATGCTGGGTACCAGTTAGACATGGAAATTATACATTTTGGTGTAAATGCTTTCAATTACACTGCGTGAGTTTGAAATTAATACTATTCCATGTGTCACTTAAGTGACTAAACATTAACAAGAATTTCTCCCAGACACTTTCGTAGTGATCGTTGTTCACTAAGATTAGAGCTGGCGTTTGTTCAACTTCATCTTTTCGGTAACATACAGAAATTATGAAGTTTTGGAGTCCAGATTTCGAATATTTTGGAAAGCAAAGAGACCTTACGGTATGGTCCGTTCAATTTCGTATTTTGGTGTCATTTAAACTAAGGGGAACCCTTTCTTACGTGATACACTGATATAAAGCATTCGTTGCCATTCGCTGATGTCTGTTACAGAAAACCGAATCAATCTGTGAACTACAAATACATAGATTCACCATTGGTAACAAATTCAACGAAATCCTGCATTTACACCAATTTCCTCTAAGACTTGGCACTTGATTGAAGAAAGCAATAAATGACATGTATTATCGCAAATCTATGGTCTAACATTTACAACTACATCGTTTTTATCCTCTGAACAACCAATTTAATTCATATTAGCCTTATTTCAATTAATTAACCAAAACCGTCTTAGGCACAATTCGAAAGTAGTCAATTTGAATTCAAAAGGCGTAATTACCATTATGAAATAGTTGGCTTTGATGTTTTTACCAGACACTTTGTTTGAAATTAAGCTGTAGATAAAGCTAATTGAATTTAACTCAGAATATATTTTTTGTTAACAGATGTAATAGGCTGATTATGGTCGGAATTATATGCATAAACATCGTTATATATGGAGATTATACTTATGGCTCCTTTTTGAGATTAATACTATTCCTTGTTGACACGGAGAGGATGTAAATCTGGGAGAGCTATAAACTGATATTCCTTGAAAAGATTAAGCAAATATCACTGTACGCTGTACCACATTTCCACATTGTTGATATTTGTTGTCCATATTGTGCAGCGCTGCCCATTTCATTTACTCGATTAGGTGCAGACAAAATAGGACGTAAAACTCCGTTTTGTCCACGTAACAACAGATGAAAGACAATTAAAATCCTTGCATATCCTTCTCTGTTAATCGCCTTTTTGGAAAAAGAACTCGTTCTGATATTTATTTATTCATTGCACAGTTAAAGAAAGATGCTTGCCAGCGATATCTCTACTTCCACATACATAATAAATTGTACATATTTCTATACAACAATAACATTTTTGGCATTAAGACCTCAATTCAAGTCTTTCAAAATAAAAAATGAAATTTTATGCGCTTTAAATGTTACAAAAAATTATGAATTAAAACGCCTTGGGGTGAATAGTTTTTGCCGGCTATAATTCATTTCACTTGTATGTAAGCAATCTTTATGTGTTTCATTTTGAAATATGTGTCATTACATATCTTAATTTCGTTAAACAAATTTTGCTGCGACCCAGGTATTATTTTAAGGGCAGAAAAGAGTGAAATCTGAGTGAACATTATCTTACTTGTGAGAATCAGTTAAAGTAACCCACCCGTTAAAGGGAGAGTTAAAGAGTTGAATTGCTTCCGAACCTCAAGTCGAAATTTGAATTCTGTAAATTGATAAGGGAAGCTGACAAACGCGTCACTTAAAGTGTTTAGTCCATGTCCATATTAGAATTTTATCGCCACCATCGATCTATACGTGTCGTTAGCGACGTGTTTCATGCGCATGAGTGGTATTCATGGTGACTTGGAACCGTGGTATTCTGCAACTGATTTTGACACTTTTGCATCACTTCTGGAGACCTCCAATGTTTCTATTACTTTCCAAAATAAACTAATCTATCATTTAATCGAAGATCTCGCTTTAATTCCGGCCACCTCGATGCGAACCTGTATTTCATGGTGTCGAATTCAAAATGGCGTCAAGTTCCCGCGGATAAACAATGTTGTCAGATTGAGTAACACAAGTCGAGGATTCAAAATTTACATGAATAAGATTTACTTTCTAAATACTCCTCTTCTGACCCTTATTGTATCGAATGTATATGTGATTTGTTCATTTGCGACATAAGTCACGATCGGAATGTGCATTAGAGGATAGATGCGAAAACCATTTAAAGTGCGCCTATCCATACATAAAGGCCCATCTCTTTAATGGTATACAGATCAATTCTTATGACTGTCTGCGAATATCACAGGTCTTTGAGGTTTTAGTAAAGTACAGAATATACGCGGAAGCCCTGGTGACCATAATGAACATAATAAAGAAGCATTTTATATATATGATCGTAATAGTATTAGAAACTTTAACTTTATATTTGACATAAAACATTCATTCGTGGTCTCCATACTAGATCATAACACAATAATAAGCTTGTGCACGATGTCTACGATATCAAATCCAGCCTTTGTTTAAGGGCATTATCATTAGCAAGTGTGACGTATATATACATCTGTATGCATAAAAAGAAATTTTATGAATTTGCAAGTAGGTGCAGTCGCGTGTAACGAGATTATACCCGTAGTGCAATAGATTTATAGTATTAACGAGATGGCGACGAGGACCTTATAGAATAACTTTATATGTAAATTTCAAGTTTAAAGATCTTTACAGTTAAATATCTTGAATTCAAATATATGTATTGTTTTTTCAATAGATCTACATGTGCCATGTGAAAATTGAGAATAATGGAGTTTTACGTCCTACGCTCTGATAAATGAGTGGAAAGACGGTTTAAATGATGAACAAGCCTGAGACCAAGTTTCAAGATATCCATCAAACGATCAAGAATTCATAATTCTTAATTCTTCATTATATTAAATCTTGATATGAAAAGGAGTTTTACGTCCTTCATGCTGCTTTTGAAGCTGGGAAACCAAGGTTTAGAAGTCTTTTTTAAAAACCTCAGTTGGCATCAGGTTTTCCACAATATCAAATCGTATTAGGGCAATATTCCAGAGAGTGTGAATAAGTATAATTACTAAGTGTCAATTCACTCCATAGAAATTTATTTAAATCACAATTGACACAGGTTAATAGTACTTAGTGTAAACTCTGTATTGACATAGATTATGTTGATTACAACCCAAACATCGCCCTGAATATACAATTAAATTGTCTTAAAACAGTCCCAGGTATTCAAGTAGACTAAACAGAATTTATAACAATTTATATTACACCCCATTTGATCTCGTAATAGTTTAGTACTATGTGTGTACCGAGTAGGTCTATTCGTCTAACCGGAAGTGATGTATGAAAACCCGATAGAAAAGTCTTGAATTGATCTCGTAGTAATAAAATTGTGTTTAGTACTGAAGATATATATGGTGCCAGTACCCCATATTGAAACGTATTGATTTAAAAACCAAAGCTTAAAGAATGATAATTTGTAAGACAAGTCCATGATATCTTTCTCTTGACCGGAAGTAGTATTTCAGATTCAAGAAAATAAAGTTCAATATAAATTATTACAAATCAATACGAGTTTCAGACAATAGTTGGTGACGCTATGGTTAGGCATCAGAATACCCCATGCCTTATAATCCAATGGTCAGTCCTTAAATGTATCCTAATGCCCCAGATGTATCAAATGTATGTACCACTTCGGACAATCTGTTGTGACAACCTTACGACGCTACTTATTAATATGAGGTTTTATTAAATTCTTGAGGACCTTCTCCATTGTCGGACTTAATGACCTGGAAACATGTCTTTAAAGGAGGCTACAAAATACCAAATAGAAACCAAACGATGTGTTAAATGCACAGAAATTTTCATAAAACACTTCGATTCAAATTTTCCTTTCAAAGAAGTACAAATAATGGAGACAAAGGGTCCACTTCCGGTCGAGTAGAGTAGCCTATATTAATATATTAACGGTCCCAAGTAGGTATTTGATATAACAACAATGAATGCTCCCCATCAAAATATCATTTATCATAAGTGATATTAATTTTATGAGTATATTTCGATGTTTTTCACTTGACTTGAAAATAAACGTTTTGTTTACATGTGCTTTGATATAAGCCATTAATAACGCACGTTCTTTGAAAATTGCATACACTGGATACCACAGTATGGCTTGAATTACCTGTGACGACTACCGAGGTACTTTGATGTACTTTTATTTCAATTATGTTACAAATATTCTATTTATCTGCGTTTTAGTTTACCTTCTAACTCTATTTCATGATTAAACATATATTCACTGGCACTGCATGAAAACAGCAGTTTTATGTATCTTATTTCAATAAAATATATTTAATGTGTAAAGCTTCTGTCAGACTTTTTGTGTTTTAAAAACTCTTAAAGAACAATTGCAAAACGCGAACTTCGTATGTCGGACGTGGCAGTGGAGACGACACCCCAAAAATTACATTTTCTCCATTTTTCTCAGATCATAAACACATCTTGTAATGTTTGGGCGATTATGTTCAGTCTTAAGGATGCAGATGATTTTAAAGTAAAAACTGGGCTATCGCCTGTTTTAAGGTCAATTTGGATAGTTTTCGGGGTGGAGTTGTATGATATCATCTGTATGATTGTTATACCATATGATATCAGTATGTGATATACAGAATGTGCTTGACAGATAATCATACTTCTGAAAGCCACGTGCATACCAGAAATGACAATAAAATACTTCTGTATTCACTTCCTTGTAATGATACATCTGTTGCTTCATTCTGTTTTGGGTAAATATTAAACGGACATTCGCCAAAGAGATCCACACAGGGGTATTATTTGCAATTCCGAAGACGAATTGACCTATCCCAAAAAGTTGATGGGTGTATCTTTTAAGATCGTCTATTGAATGTTTATGGTAGCGCTCTTATCATTGAAAATTGGTAATCGGGTCCGGCAATCGATACAGTAGAAAATAAAACAAGTGAACACATGACGTACGGGTCTAGACACGATGCCAACTTGATTCGCTTCTACTAATTTCTACTGTATCGATAATACCGCATCGTACACCGCACCAGACACCTTAAACATACCTGCTCCCCATATAGCCTAAGTTGATATTGAACCGTGCACAAATGTTATATGAAAATAACTGGACATAAAGAACGTTGTTCTAATTCGAATATTGTTACTGAAACATTTTATTATGTTACTGTTAAGTTAAAGAAGTATTAGCACTTTAACGGCCTGATATTACCAATACTATATGATGGAAGAAACAGTGTTTATACCCATCAAATCAGACGGTATACCGAGCAGAATCTCGCCCACGAAGATTTCCCATCCTGCTAATGACATTACAATGTGTTATGTAAATGTTGGCCATGTAAAGGAAGTGTGTTATGATTGTTTTTGGTGTTGAATTGAATGTCACCGTCAAACCACAGAACAAACATTGTAACTGAAATGTCAGGCGGTAGTGTTTCAACCAATCTGCTCAGTTCTCAGATATAAATATCGGTTTGTTGTTCACACCAGCTGATTCGAAATAAAGGTGTATGAATTCTATTATCAAGAGCAAAGACTTGGGAGTTCGTTCGAGCTGCACACGCAGAAGCCAAGAAGACCCCTTATACTGTTTTCAATTGTTACCTTTCTCAATTGTTTTCAACTGCCATAGTTCAAAATCAAATGCATGACGTTCCAATATAGACCCATATGGTAATCTGGATATTGACATGGCTGGATAAAACTATCATTCTGCATACTATCATATTTGTTAGCACATTTGCATCAAGTGTTGAGGAAGGGTAGGCATGCATTATTTTGCTAGTAACACCCGCTATAGTACTTTGTTTTGTGCAGCTCAAGTTCAATAAGATATTTGAACTCAGGAGCTTAAAACTAATAGATTAAAGGATAGCCTTCGTGACAAAATTAATTTAAAAGCTGCAGTGTGTAAAAAGGTGCCTAGGTCAATTAAGACAATACAGCTATTTATCTTCAATTTGAAACTCTGGTATTATGCAAAATGTTAAAAGGCTCCAAATAAAACAAAAGTAAACTAAAAATTCTTTCAACACGTTTTCAATTATATACAAGTATCAGAATATGAAACACGATCTGATTCTTTTCATTGATTCCATAACAAAAAACACATGAAAAAACAACAGAGAATATTGATTCCCAATTCGTCTAGTCTGGAAGGAAATGTCTTTTCACAAATCTGAAAGAGATAGGGTTAAGACTGTACAGTAGTAAACGTGTAATTTCATCATGTGCATCTGTTTCGTTTACTATGATTCCATTGTGTCTGTACATGACATTTTCAAGAAGGTTTATTCAATATACAGTTTTTTTGGCTGTTGTGTTGATTTGAGTTTTCGATGATCATTTCTACCAGTTTATCGAAACTTCTTGGTTTTCTTATTGCAAGATACTAGTCAAGCAAAAAAAGATACGGTCAAAGAATGGAGGTGGGAAGTTCTAAATGTGATTGACGTCATCTACATGGCTTCTATATTTACTAATTCCACTCATAGTTTGTTCATTTACTGAGAACAACTTTTAAAGTCGAAATCTATGTATTCTGAAGCGTACGAAGTAGGGTTAATAAAGTTACATCATATCACAGCGTTAATAGCTGTATTTAGTTATAGTAATATACCCTATCTATTGCTTATCATCGTTTAACAGTGGGTGGTGCTATACCATACTCTAATAAGATATCGAGAAATTAAACACCTTGAGAGATTCTGTCAACGACCATAATTTGTATATTCAAATAGGTAAATGAGCTTTAAATTCAGCACTAATAATGGCAAATCTGTCAGCGAAACAAAAATATTTGACTTTTGGTGAAATCAGGTATTATACATGGTGTAAATCAGCATCTGTAAAATATTAATGACAACAGTTAATAAGACGTGCTCGGTAAAAACAGAAAATATGGCGAACTCGTAAAATCAGCAAAAATTACGTGCTCGTGATATAAGCAAAATAAGTATATGCTAGTGAACTAATTATGTGTGAAAACAGCAAAAATGATATTATGCTAGTGATGACCCACAAGTGAAAGTAGTAAATGTATCTGTTAAATAACCACATAAGACTTTCTTTAATAGCTCTTATTGACATTAATTTTCGATGGTTTCCCCATTTTTGTCTTGGTACTTGGTTTATACAATTTAAATCAATAAGTAAAGGTTTATACTCTCGTCTTCTTTTTCACTTCGATTTCTAACATGCTAAACATAAAATAAATTCATTGACCAATTTATTTGTCCCATCGGAATACCTTATGGTGGTGAACCTTCTTTGTAGAAGATTTATGATTTATTTATTCAAACGAATAAAATGAGAGTACGGAACCGTTATCATTTAATCACATTTCCATTCAGAACAAACCATCAAAGACTTTAAAACACAGTGTTAGTATGTTGCGTTAGATAGGTTTTATCGTTCTCTGTCTACATCGATACTTTTAATTCATAAAATATTGTTTGGAATCTTTGACTTAAAATAACGCTCTTAGTTTCATGATGTTATACCAATCTTTATCGACGTAGTCAGCGACTTAAGTTTTCTGAGACAATATTTTATTTGCGTCCAATGTGAAATTTTACCATATTACCCTTCTACAACCCTTGTTATCTCAGATCATTTACCTACAGTGTAATTAGGTATTAGGTGCTCTTGTGCATATTTTTATACTGAGTGCTGTTTGCCATGGGGGAACCCAATTTGAATCAAATCGATTTTTCAATTCTTATACGAAATATTGTGGAATGATTTCCGCTGGGCAATTGATATTCTGAGGGCCCTTAAATTTGATGTTAAGTAAATGTATTTAAAATTATTTTACACAGAGTCACCGACAATAATTGGTCGGATAAGATACATGAACTACATTTGCCATATTAGTACCGACATAAGTGTAAATTGGCCCTTAGGGACCGTTATTTCAGTACCATACTCTTATCAGTTAACACAATTGGCACCTCTCAGTACTATGATATATGTATTTATAGGTTATCTTATAATACACAGTGGGAATACAGTATTTCTTTCACGATGCCTGAATACCATTCGTGAAATATCGGTATTCCGTTACAAATGATCTCAATAACTCTGAAATTCCAAGTACTCCTGTTAATTCCTGTTATTCTGATATTATATAACACTTACCAGAAGTTGCTGTTGAAAGTAATTGAGTTTAAGGTTACGTGATTCTTCTCACCGCTATAAACATTTAACCACCTGACATCAGTATCAAAATAGTCTTCTGGGATCTTGTGCGTTAATATATGCAATTCGATTGAAAGGATGCATGGAATACAAATCGCGAAGAAGGCGTGTGCAGAGAAATGAAATGAAAAGAAATGAATATGAATTCGGTCAAGCATGACAATTCCGTTAGTCAAAATCTCGCCCAATGCATGGTAAAACCAAGAGTACAAATATTATAGTATTGGACTCAGGTTTTTCTATATTAGTCCAATTAGGTTATCTTATAATACACAGTGGGAATACAGTATTTCTTTCACGATGTTCCTGCAATACCATTCGTGAAATATCGGTATTCCGTTACAAATGATCTCAATAACTCTGAAATTCCAAGTACTCCTGTTAATTCCTGTTATTCTGATATTATATAACACTTACCAGAAGTTGCTGTTGAAAGTAATTGAGTTTAAGGTTACGTGATTCTTCTCACCGCTATAAACATTTAACCACCTGACATCAGTATCAAAATAGTCTTCTGGGATCTTGTGCGTTAATATATGCAATTCGATTGAAAGGATGCATGGAATACAAATCGCGAAGAAGGCGTGTGCAGAGAAATGAAATGAAAAGAAATGAATATGAATTCGGTCAAGCAAGACAATTCCGTTAGTCAAAATCTCGCCCAATGCATGGTAAAACCAAGAGTACAAATATTATAGTATTGGACTCAGATTTTTCTATATTAGTCCAATTAGGTGCAAAAAGTAAGACGTAAAACTCCATTTCTTTTCATTTTCATTTCTACCAGGATAGTCTTGATGTTCACATGGGTACATACGATATAATGATTCCACTGCTCGCTTCAATCAAACTTATCCATAAGAAATATTTTGGTAGCCGATCATGGTCAGAGTAAGGAACCTTTGGTTTTCATTCACAACATTAATGTAAACGCTTTCCTTGACCATTAAATGCCACAGCGGCGTAACGTTACCATCCTCTTAGCTCGATTAATTAGATCGATTGTATATTTTTATCACACTCATATTTGTTATTTCTGATAATAAGGTAATGGTTCAACTTGTTTGGTAGTTTATGTATTCTATTTCATAACTAACAGACGTGTGCTAGATAGCTCAGTTTTCAGACTGTTAGGTAATAGGTGTAATAATAGTCCAACTTGATTTGTTTATTCACTTTCTCGTCTGGAGTTCGACTGTTAACCACCTTATTGTAATCGTCCCAAATTATCAAGTATGTCAGTTTAATTAAGCACTGAATCCCAATTTCTCATTGTGAAGTGCATAAAACAGCAATTTTTACATGTGCATTAACGTTCGGGATGATAGCTTAGTGCATACAATGAGGTTTCCTGCTGTAGGTAGTGAAATGTAGTCAGCAATACATCGAGACATTTAGATCCACAGAATCCGCAAGGTTAATTAAACTTTTGTAGAAAAAGAGATAAATTTCTCTTGCTCAGAAACAGAGAAAGTAGGACCACACACTCATAAGATGAAGGCATTTCAACAAGTCAAAGTGATAAATTAGACGAATGCCAAAGCGAATTTGACAACTTGATTGAAAAGAAAACTTTGAGATCAAAATTGATAAAGAAAGCACAATATTATCTATATTTCACACTTAGATATAAAAATGTGGCATTATGAATTTGTATGACATTTTACACCACATATTAAATGGACATATGCATTGCTTATTCATCATTCTTAATTGTGAAACCACTTAGCGTATCGACTCATTGTGCATCATTTAGCGCTACATCGTAAATAGATTATCTTACATTGGAAGTGATCAAGTTAATTCGTACAAAAAAATATTTTCACTTCTGCACATGATTTTTTTTCTTAAAACATGTCTCATATGCTTAATGACTGTTACGCCACCTGGTTGATTACAAAAAGGGAGATGATAATAAAATAATGTGTTTAACAAACTTGTTAATTGGAATTTCTGATGTAATTAGTAGAACATTTTTATTTGAGTAATAGGTAAACCAAATCGCCAACGGACCTGATCTTGTTCATTGCAATGCGACTCTGTGGTCAATGGAATCGGATATTCTGAAATGAAAAACTAATTTCATCCATATAATTCACAAGGATAGAAATGGATATGTCATGGAAGGTCGAGTTCATCCCAAGTGAAGTGTTAAAATTGTATGACACATTAATAAGAGTTAACTTTCTGCAAACAAACTTATTTATCAATGGGGAAAAGTGTAGATTTGTTGATAAGTCCATGCTGGTATTAGTGGCAAACCATAACCAACGATGTAGAGATAAAAAATACTTCCGGTAATTGGTAATGACATGTCAGCATTACTTCACTGAGCGTTAGTGATTAGACTGGAATCATGGGACATTCCATCATCAGAAAACACATTCACAGGAAGCATATGTGATACTATCATGCTGCTAGCAATTTATATTCACAAATAAACACAGTGTAATTGTTAAATTTCTAAGTTGGTCGGTTTAAATGTACTTTTGTTGAAAGTTTATCAGTTTTTGTCTGGGTGCTTCGATGAGGCTCATAATAACTTCAAACATCAGTAAAGTTGGTTGTATTTTACGAAATTTAATAAAGAATCTAAATTTTGTCAGACTGAACTAATGCTCAACATACACAATCCTCATCAGTATAGCAAGTGTTTGCTACAGACCGAAAATGCAAATATGGAGACAAGATCAAATTGTAAAAAATATGCGAACTCGGTGAAGAGAAATAAAAAGTCGACTACGAGAATATTCTGCAGTATATACGAAGACTCGATTTATTTATAATAGGTTTTCAGGTTACAATGCTCAAGTGCCCTGCACCACATTGCACTGTACTGCACCGAACTCTTCATTGCCCTCATCCGAATAAATCATGAAGTCATTGAAGGTATCATATAGACAAACCTACCGACATTATACAGATGGAAGCGATGAGGAATGAGTTCTTAAAACGTATAACAACCTGTCTCACGTGCATCTGTTTAGATATCTATGGTAAATGTATTGGCAAATAGTCAATAAAATCATCTGTCTGAGTTTATATTGAATAAATGGTTGTAGAATCTGTTTTATTTCAAATCACATTAAAACAATTATGAATCCAGGTTTACTCATCTGATATGATAGCTGCCAACTTTTAATATGCTTTGTTAAGTAAAAATTTACATTTTGGCCTAATTTCCTTTTTCTTGCAAAGCTCTTTCATCACATTGATAAACGCATTCACATGCATAAACCGGAATTCTTAGGCTGGCCAAAAGCTTGCAAGATCAACGCGGTTAACATGAAATGGGTCTTTTTCTTGATTACAATTCCCTTATTGAACACTGTGTAACCGTCACCATTGGCCCAATCAAAAGCAGAAACTTCGACCTACAATGTCATTTCATTTCATTTTTTAAATGCAAAGCTGTAAAATAGATACATACATGGCAGCTTGTTAAGAACCGCCCGTCATATGTTTACAGTTTTATTTTGATTCTGATGATTTTAACAGATGTGTTCCTTTTACATCAAACGCTATCAAAATATATGTTTATTCTAGTTAAAGACATTTTAATTCACATGTAAATTTCACAACTTTTATGATGACAATTTTGACATTTCATTTGTGTTTACGTTTTTTAATACAAAATTTACAAAAAGCGAGAAACAGTTAACTTTTCAACTATAACATAAAAGTTTCAAGTATCCACAATTAAATTGCATATTTCGCATTTAAAATTTTTATGCATGCAACATCTTGTAGCAGAGAGTTTATATGCTATTTTAGCGTGATCGGTAATCTTTGGACTTTCAGATGGACTTTTATTCATGTGAAATATGGAAGTTTTGGGATTTTTCTTTTATCTTGGAAGAGTTGCTTTTGTAAGGAGTTCCCAGCAGATCCTAGCAGCAATCATCCTGAACCGTGGATGAAAATGAAAAACTGGGTTCCTACATTGCACTTCATATCCCGAAGATTTAAAAGAATATTGGTGTCAAATTATCCAACATTGTCTCTTAAGATATCAAGTAAATTAAGATTGCGGTGAGTTGACCGGTGAATAACCTTTCAAGTAAGTAAAATAATTGATGTCGGCTTGTTTTAAGTAAGTAAATCGTTCAGGTATGAAAAAGAACCAATAAACAAAAGACTTGAGAATCAGTGTACATTTCTATCTTTGTGTTTTATCAGAATTTAAATCGCTACATCTTATCATTCTTCGTGTGATACGGTCTCCAATCTTTGAAATTTGAACAGTATCTCTGAATAGGAACATTGCGTAAACAATGCTAGGATTAAAATGCTCACAAAGAGGTGTAGACCTTAAATTCTTTATCTGTCATGTCTGATTCAAATTTTTACAAATGAGGTGACAATTTTTATATCTAATGATGTTCATCATTTCAATTGTAAATTCCACAGTTATTGTTAAGTGAAAATATCGTGGGGGTTAAGATTGATTTTATCATCAGTTTATTTAAACACCAGTGTAATAAGTAAGGGTATAGCACTCCAGACAACGCGGTTGACCCTCTCAGAAGATAGGCTCAAGAATTCGAACACATAAAATACTGCGGTAACACAGTAGCTGCAGTAGCATGATACAGGTTCACTCAAAAACTTCTCCATAAACTTGTGGCTTCTCTTTGGTTGTTATCACATTACATAAAAATGTATGGTCAAGTAGAAAACCCCTGCATTCAACATGTTTTAAATTAGACATTACTGTTACAAGTAGAACAGACATCTGTTTTGTGTTTGATTTAGTAGTATATAACAACTAGAAGATAAACAAAATTATTGGAGCAATTATCTCTTTTTCACACATCTTTATAATTTTATCACATAACCATGTACACATTGGTGGTGGTTTTAAATTTTTCTTCAATTTATCATTTGGTGGTATACTGGAATTTTACCTGATTTTCATACAATCCTGACCATCGTAAGAACGAAACAAGTATGAAGTCATAGCTGCAAATGGTTTTCCCTGTTTCGTTTTCAAATATAACGGTTGTGACGGGATGGTTTAAGGTTCCCATATTCGTCGTATGGTCTAGGGCGGTGCAAAGACGCTGAGTAAAAGGGTACATTTGTACACAATGTACCTTAAATATTACTAATTGATGCATGATCATGGACGATTAGATACTGGTGGGTGGGTATTATGTGATGAAGTTAAATTTTACAAGTTTGAATTTTACTTCTTACAATCGACGCCTTGCTCTTAATATACGTATATACATAAAGGTGTATAAAAGGTGACAGTCTACACAGTTGTCAATCAAAGGACAAAAATAAAATTGCCAGAACATGGTAAAGGTACAATCGAAAATAAACACTGAAATTTGATACTGTTTTATTAATATATTGCATATATTAAGGTTTTGCAGGGGCGTCATGGGTGCGCGCGTCGGGGTCAGTGGTACCTTATGATTGTTCTCATATCTTTATTGACAAATATTCCTAATTCTGGCTATGACGAGATGGAATAAGTTGTCGGTATGCAACGGTATCACGTAAGGGGTCGAGTTTCCTTTTTGGTCTGATTTGGATATACATGTGATATTTACTTTTGGTAGTATTTGCATCCATTTGCGAATCTATATATTTCAATATTCACAAGTTCTGTTACTCATTAATAGATTTACTCTTTTCGTACAAGAAGTGGCATGATCACTTGAACGCCGTTGTACAATAAACGACGCCCAGTGGGAAAGGCGTAATATCAGCTGTTCCACAGGAGTTTTCTGTTTGACAGTTGCAACAGGTAACGACAAAATCTTCCAGTTTCCATGAATGCAATTGAAATAAATCTTCTGTCGATGAAACGTAAACAATCGTTTTGATTTACATCAAAATGGGGTGTGAAAAAGACTTTCATAAATGTTGCAAACAGTTATGTAATAGTATAGCCAACATACATTTTGTGTCATTACATATAAAATTCAAATTTGTTATATCTCCAAAACCAAGTTACTTTGTTTACAATGGAGCATGAAAATGGCAGACAGTTCCAATTTAACTTGAAAATAAAATCAGGATGTAGAATTAACAAGAAAACATATGATACGGAACTGTGCAATACGATACAGAATCCCCCAGTTGGAATAATATTGGTAGAATGGTCTATAGTCAAGATAAGCGTCAACACATGTTAACATGCTTCAAATACCTGTCAACAACGCTTGCCAATGACAACTTGGAGACACAGATCGTTAAATATCTCAACTATGCTATGATAATTCAGAATGGTCATGATGAACATTCCAATATACAAATCAAAATATTTCTCCTTTGAATGTCTATTCATACCAGAAAAAAAACGACATTACTTTGTCTCGGGTCGTAAGGAATTATTTTGACCAAAGTCTAATTCTTTCAACCTGTCAACGACCATTTTAAATCAGCTTTGACAAAATTCAAATTTACTTTTTGATGATAGATATCAAAGAGACTTTGTTCCTTTGTTGAAATAAAACTAAAAGTTATCACAAAACAGCAATATCCCGCCTTTCAGATCCTAATTCTTCTAGAGGAACGTAATGAGTCTGTACCTATAGCTCGAGTTTTTTTCAATTGAGGAAAAGGTGTCCCTTCTCGTAATACTGATTTACTCTAAAGTCATATATTAGTGTCTGGAAATTTCGACATTTAATATTGGTAAATTGGAGATTCCAAAAAAAATTGAAATAGTCATGATCTGAATGTGGTTACCACTTTCCGAAGATATGTTACAGGAGAACACACCTTCAAATTCAAAGGGAACAAAACATTAAATTAACCAAATAACAACAAGTGCATGTCAATTAGAATTCCGTGTTTTTCAATGAAAAAGTCAGGTATTTTTACACTTATCTTCAAGGAAAGATGAAAACTGAAGCCAAATTCCACACCTTTTTGTGGACGATGTTGCTATTTAAAGTGTAGATTTTTCAGACAAATCTGTGAACAAAGTTAGTCAACTGTTCATATCACTTCAGAAAACGAAAGATTATGTTTTTAAGCAGGTTAAAATAGCCTTGCATTTAATTTAAAAATACATATCGATTTCTGTAAACATTCCAAATTTACTGCACCATTGTTTTAGATATCACGATAACGGTCCTATTTTAAACTTGTATAGCCTATATTGTAAGGAATCTCTGAAATAACACCCACCTGCATGTTATATCGAAACAATAATTTCACTGTTTTGTAGATCCAGAGGACTATATCAACTGCATGTTGGACTTGTGTAATTAAATGGGTGATTTTGAGATTGAATATTGAATTGTGCTCTAAATTAAATTTACACAATTGAGCACTCTTAAAACCATAATTTGCACCACTAAAACAACTCCGCCTAATCCAACACCGTGGCCATTCCCTTTAATCTTGTACCTGAATGTACGTGATGGTCTCAGATCAAATCACTATATAGTGCAGTGGTATTTACACATCTACACTTTGATAGCCGAGTTGTTTGTCTACACCTTACTATACCGTAGTAACTCCATGCTACTTCAGTATAAAGAAAAGCTTCAATTATTTTTTAACCAAATCTTTTGCTTTTGACATGGAATTCGACATCCTCACATATTAGGTTTAAAGAAATGTTACGGTTAGTATAATCTTTGCCAGGATAAACTATAACACTGGTTTGAAGTTTGCACACTAGTTTGCGATTTATCAGCATCCGCTTGAAGCGAACGTGAACTTGTCATCTACCTACCTACCTGCGTGCATACCTATAATTCTAATCCCATTAGCCCAGGCGTTTTCAACCTTACCCCCTTCCAGGATCTTTCATCGCCCCACTGCCATTCAGGTATCTGCACGGCCGAACCATCATGCACGTCATGTATCGCTTTTCGAAATTTCTGTAGTTATTTTAATGGCCAATGTTCAATGATTATCGTTTGGTTAGCATACCAACAAAGCATGGCAGACAATTTCTATTAGAAAATGTTTTAAAATAGCTTCGATTGTGGACAATTTCTATATCGAAATTCCGAAATCGTCGCAATAACTGCATATTTACAATAATTACAGGTATTTTATCTCAATTATCAAAAAAATCGTGATTTTAATGTGATAAAACTATTTTTGTTCAAGATCTCATTAGCAAAAACGTCTCCGAAAATTAATCATTTTTTTTTCAAGGTATACGTCATAAAACGTTAATATAATCTATCTATTCAACTAAAAGGAAACTTCTATTGCTAAATCTATTCATTTTTGACATGTTGAATTGTTAAAAATTTAAAAAGTAATAAATTATGAGAGTTATGTTACATATGTGACATGGTGTGATGCAAATATAAAAAAAATTCACATTAAATTATTTGATGTAGCCATTTATAACTTCATACAACGTCGGTTGTCACTGTAATGTTGGGCGTTTACCGTTTTGTTGTTTTTGAATATATCACAGTGTTGTGAAAATTGTCTATTCTTACTACGTTTTGTACAAAAAAAACCCAAAATTATCAATCACAAGCTTATACAGCAGTGGCATCCATATTTCCAAAATCGAAGATATTGAAGTGTTTTATGACGTCACCTCCGCAAATTTGTTTTAGTTAATTTTCTAGAACCACAGACGTCTGACTGAAAATCGGAATGGTGCAAATTGATGCTATCATTGTCCCCGATACACATACAAAATTTAGAAAAACCTCTGTACAATCTGTATAATAGTTGCCAGATAACAGCCAGTCAACCGTGAAGCGTCATAGTTAGTCTCATATTATTCAGATAATCAACCCAAAAAGAAAATTGCTAAAACAAACATTATTATTCAAATTTGCATTTTCCATGTAGCAATTTCTGTCAAATTCGTTCTGACAAGCTAGCTTTAAGCAGTGACAAATGTTGTTTGGAGATAAACTGAACAAAATCACGTCATAAATTTTGCACGACATTATACATGTCGTTGCTCGTCAGCAATAGCTGAAATAAGACGTAAAATTCTATTTCAATTCATTTAAAGGGATAAAGTTTCACAAAATACAAGTTATTAACCCTTGACATTTCTTCAAGGTAGTTATTGCTGAACAATCACTATTTTTGGCAACCATCCTAAACATAACGACAGATGCTATTTTTTTGATAAAGATTCTGGACAGTTTCAAATCATATCCCGAGTTGAATTCAAAGAGAAATTTTCAATAAGAAAAATAATATATTTATCCAATCTGCTCGAAATCTGGAAAACATGCCAAAAACATAAAGAACCGCTAATATCTGGAGAATTTTTATTTATTTTCTATGCATGTTATAAATATCTTTGCATTACATTTAATTTTAGTGTTTATGTTAAAACTGCATTTTTATGGGAAATTTGGACAACTTTCTTACAAAAACCACTTGTTTATTTTATAAAGTGCTCTGTCGTCAATAATAGAAGGTTCCCATCATTAAAATGAGGTATGGTTTCTGTCTTTTGTAACTTGTTGAAATATTAGTGCCTTGAAACAAAGAGGTTAATTGAAACATGACGCTATTTTGAAGTACAGGGGTTAGGTTTTTGCATAGATTTTGATCAGATGGCTGTGTTGATCTGCTACTAAAAATCTCAATCAGTACCAGGTAAACGTTTATGATGTTATTCTTTAGTAATGATGGAATAAAAATGGATGCAATGACACAGCATTAGACTGACCTTGCATAAAAAGCTCTCTTACTCTAGACCACTTTGACCATCTCGACAGCAGGTTGTGACCACGATACCAGTGAACCACAAGTGATCTACGGATTGTGATATCCATCATATTTTATGAATTATTCTAAAATAGAGCAAGTGGCCTAACATGATCGATATATACATGTTAGCAATAATGTAAGTTTTCTTTAGTCAGATATTCCTGTTCCACTCCGAAGAGAAAAGCCCATTCTTGTCTTTTGGAGCATGAACATTCTCCACCTCCTCTCTACTTTCATTTTATCATGAGTTTTCTAGAGAAAAAAATACGCCCAGGTTTGACCAGTGATACGCTTGGAGTAAAATAATTAATATGAAGCCACAGAGCAGAATAAATTTCTCATTAAGTTTGGGATTAACCCAGGCGGTTTATCCTTTCACAATCTTATTATTCTAGCTCTTTATAAATCTTTTTACTAGGAAAACAAACTCAGCCAAGTGGAAAATATGTGACGTTCATGTGATGTGACCCAAAATGACAAATGACAAAAGAGAAGATGAGCTTCTAACTGGACACTTATATAGTGTTGATATTAGAAAAGATTTTTGTTTGTTACTTTATATAATGTAAGGCCACAGATAAAAGTCTATGTAACCTAGCTTGTTACTTTTTCCAACAGTATTCATTGGGTTAAAGAATGTCGATGATGAATAAGTTGAAGTTTACTCTGATTTTGTTTTTGAACCTTTTATACGAAATTAAAGTGTGCATCACTTCATCACTGCTCATATGCTGGAAATGTATTTTGTGTGTTGATTTGTCATTGATCTTACTTAAAGAACCATAATCATTATCACCTTTTTCATCATTGTTTGACATTCATCAACATCATCATCGTCGTTTTATCCTCATCTCTACAATGCATGAGCGTTACGATTCACGACATTGACGCTTCAGCTTTAACTGGCAGATGTCCTGCAGTTTAATTATCCTTAATCAACGGCATATTACCACCATAAACACGCATGAGAGCTACTTACGTTCATGATATTTGCGCGTCATTGGCAAACAGTAGATGCTGTTGCGTAATCAGTCCACCCTATAAATCTATGTTGCCTCCAAACAAAGTAACGGTATAGCAGATTAGTACGGGTCGTGAAAGCCAGGTTTTGAGCCTCGGGCAGTGAGTTTATCCCTCACATTATATGATTAAATTAAGTGTAGAGATTTTACACAGAGATTGACGATTTCCTACCTATCAACCCACCCTTATCAGCCCCTTTTAATCAGATATACACTACAGTTATTTCATTTGTGGATTTTATTATTGACCTCGTGTGTATAACGGGGTTGTGAACACTTTCCTTACCCAGACAGCTCCCTAAACATTTGATTTAGATGCTATCAATTGAAATTTTTACGGGGATTTTCTTTGATTCGAACATGAATTTAGATTAAAACCCTTTAAAAGGTTGGTCCCTTTTTTATTAGTAGGTCTTTTTATGAAGCTTATTATTTTTATTGGCTTAATTCATTCATTAAAACATTAGCTGTGTAAAGTGTAGAATGAGATTTGAGAAAAGCATTTTCATCCCGATTTCAGCACCAAGAACTGACATGCCAGTGGTCGGGGAGCACTGTTTGCACCTGTACCAGGTGAAGTCGTCCGTATGACAATTCACTCTCTCTAAGCCATTCTCTCCGACCTGCACCCAAATTGTAACATGTGACTAGACACAAAAACAAACCGAGGCCAATCAACGGAAAACGATGGACTACATCCATAAATCATCCAAACCACGAGCCCCATCTGGTGCGGTTAATCCCTACCTTGTCTCACACATATTTAACATAATGTTCTACATTAGCAGATTGTATTATTGATATATTGACTTGACCTTCACACCAGGTGCTCATCCTGGACTATACTCATCAGCGGCAACACGGGAAAGATTCGGTGTGACATTGATGCTCGAATGAAAGAATTCCACCATCACGTTTTCAAAAAACTGGGACATTTACACCCTATTAACAAGGATTGTACTCTGGGTTCGAGAAAAGATCTATGGGTATAAATATTATGTCCCCGGACAGTACTCAACAAGGGGAATAGTTCTCTGCCACTTTTGTTCTGCTGGTAATAGTCATGGATTTTCTGTAACTTCTAGTGTGTACTTTAAGTTTGGTTTGATTCAATAATTATTGAGCATTATATAGTAATCAATGGCCAGTATCGATGGGCAATGACCTTTCGACAATTATGATGTATATATTCACAAATGTTTTGACTGCCTAATGCCTATGCATCATCGACCTAGGTATTTACAAATGACCTTCTATTCCAAGATATTAGATGACCACTTGGTGTGAACTTGACCATTCGGACAAAGTCCGGATCACTGAATATTTATAGTGTTATTATGACTAATAACTATGAGATACCTTATTGAAAAGAAATTTATATTTTAAGTGACCAAACACCACCCATTGAAAAGTAAAATAACACCTCACATGTCTAACGTTATGTTTCTTTTAATAGATATCCATACAAAATTTTCGGAGCGGAAAATGAATATACGTATGATGAGATATGCAGGATAAACAATATGGACGAACAGGTAAAGTACTCTCATGAATTTCTTTTGTCCACAAGAATGTTTTAGTTCGAGGACTGTTTTATAGTGTCCAAGGGCTTCTTCAATGTTCAAAAGTTGCTTGCTTGTTTGATTAATTCATTAACGTATGCGTTTTCTGTTTCTTCTCAACCATATTTAAGCATTACCGGTATGGTAAATACTCGAGTTGATTGTTATACATCATTCACATATTCAATTCTTCCATCGTAAATACCCTTTCTTCAGCTTCTCCAAGATGACTAGTATAGATAGCTCATATTTGTTGGACTTTTACTAATACATGTAGGCCCACATCACTTCACGGCAGAGATACCTGGAAATCTTTACCCGTTTTCATTGGATGTATGTTTTATGTAACAAAAATTATGCCCTGTCTTTTATTTTTATCTGAACGTTTTATTTGCAACCACAGACAACAATTAAAATACTTTTCGAACCACAATTGTTATATCATATTCAATAAAACTTCGTTCTTATATTCATGTGGCTCGTGGTTTTGTTTGCCAAAGTGCATGTTTGTTGAACTCACGTTTATAAACATTCCAAATGCACGTTATGCACCTTAACTTCTGACAAAGCAAATTTTAGAGGACATAATAGGCTGGTTTGTGGAGTAATATTATATCAAGAAATATGTCTATTTACAAGTTTACGTATAATAAGTAATGGGCATATAGTATATATTTTAATTACTAGTATCGCCTTTGATATGTCGTTTTAATGGTTAAGCAATTGCCAATTTATGGGACAAAAATTTAAAGATGTTGACGCTTAAAAAAATACTAATATTAAATTGGTAGAATACTTGGAGAGTACGTCTGATAGAATCCAATGTTATGGTTTTATAAGAGTAGAGTAGCAATAATAAAGAAACAACGAAAAATACCGTGATATAGCCTTTCGGAGAACTTTACATCT
Organism: Lottia gigantea; assembly: GCF_000327385.1. Lineage (NCBI taxonomy): Eukaryota > Metazoa > Mollusca > Gastropoda > Lottiidae > Lottia > Lottia gigantea. Next base: position 4,181,919 of record NW_008708400.1, read on the forward strand.
CAATTGTCCACAATTGCCTTTTGGGCTAGTGGGTCGCATTTGGACTTACTGTCGTTCTCGTTACCACCACTGAATCAAATAACAATACTCACGATATGTCGTTTTGTGTGGATTCTACTGGTTACCCATGATCACATTAGATTTGATCGTCGCTTTAAACCATAACATATTTGAAATAGTTAAATTTATTTTAACAATACAGTTATTGAACACGAGTAACTCTTAAATGATATTTAATACAGAGATCGTATTACAACTAATTGTAGGCCAAGACATGAATATGTAAAATTTAATTTTAAAACCTTGTGGATTACAAAACATAATATGATATAATCGATCATGCTTGAGTTATAATCTATATATAAATAAACAATATTTACGATTGAGTTGAGACAAGGAGACCTTTTATGACCTCGTCTTTTAAGTCGGTGCATAGATAACCTTGTAGAGATTATCGTTTTGAGAGCAAATCGATCAAGATTGAATATTCTTACGCCTATACGTAAACAAAACATAAAGTATTTTTTAAAAGTAAGGTTATAATCGTCGTGGTTCTTGAAGTGAGGTATGTTCCCATAACAATTCTTGATTACTTGGCTTACCATACATCGCTGGCACCCAGAGACATCTTCTTAGCTGACTGCAATATTATGTTATTTTAAGATAACCACACGAAAGAGGCATTGAATAGGTCTTTCTGGGGGTAAAACCACTTCTTGTTAGTTATCCAATACCAACTTTTATCCCGCCGGATTTTTGATGTAACAAACGTCAATTGGAACATAGTCAATTGTCATAGATTGACATTCACCATTCAACTTAGTTGACATTTGCCATATGACAGTGTTTATATGTAAAATAAGCGTGTGGGATGTAAATTATCCATAATTACATGATATGATTAGGACATTGTCAAACTTTGATTGAGATCGATTTGATACATCAGATTATTTGAGACACAGCCTGGGAAAATAATCAACCTATCAATATAGACCAGATATCATGACATGCTTTTATCAAATCCTCTACGATAAGCTAAAAATATATTTAACTATTACTGTAGAGACCCGCCCATTGCTGAGAAATGCATTAATCTTAGCATTGTGCATTACCAAGCAATAGGAAATAAAGACCTTTGTAATTTCCCCCAACTTTCAAATGGAATATAGGATAATAAATCAATTTGAATCACTGCTTTTGAAACATTTGTTACATTATTAGACCAGCATCCGAAGAAAAAAATAATGGAAAATGCCTCATTACACCTTGTGATTGGGTCTTGTTATCATCCGTAAAAAGAACTATTGTCAAAGATGGATGACCAGATTAAGATTTTAAATGCTCACACTATGCCTAGATTATCTTTATTTATATGTACACTGCATTACAAACACTTCTCGTACATCACCGGATTATACATATCAACTGTACTGACCTCGCCCAGATTATTTGATACATGCTTTTGTTTGCTCGAAAGCTTCACATAATTGTCCTGGTCATGCAATACCTTTAACTTCTCGAGGCCGGGACCTAATCGGATTTCTTAGATAATGTATTCGCATGAGAGGTATTTAAACTGAACAGTCGGTGTGGTATTTGTGAACGGGTTCGTGATCCAACCACTCTCGAACTACTTAGAGCTGTGGTTAACATGATCATGGCAAAGTTGTGGTGTACAATGAATTTGTAGGTATCTTAACCACTTTAAATGCATTTAAAGATGTGCTAATTGAATAACATCTCCTTTTCGATTTGATTCAACGAAAATCCGATCACATGAATGCAAAGTCATGCGTTTGGGTGAGTGGGTGCATTTGCGTTTTGTTCTTACGTGTTGGATGCGTTATTTCAACTGCCCTTTCCCACAATAGCTTTCCTTTGTACCTCCTACATAACTCGTCATGTACCAAGTATCCTATATAAATTAAGACTCTTTGAAATTCTGATCCATAAACTTACAAATTCCGATTTATATCTAGCTTAAGATTTGTTAAGTCGATTGCTTTCGAGTTATATGCACTTCCGGTATATTGCACTTCCGTGATTGTAATATAATAATGTATGAATGTATATCTGAGACCAGGGTGACTAAGTGCTATTGGTCTTGTGGTGCAATTTGGAAGTTATTCGTAACTATTTTATGAATAAAATAACATCATCAACGCATATGATACCAGGTGGTTATCAATTCTAGTTCGTGAGAATCAGTGGCAACTTGGATTTACGGGCGACTTTCTTTGTAACATCGCTTTTAGTGTCACCAAATCCAAGCATCTTAAAATTATGAAGTGGGCATGTCAATTCAATTATTCAATAATTATCCCAACAAAAAATGATATGTGGGCAGGGAAAGAATACGTCAGGTGCAGACTAAAATAGATCAATAGGTGTTATAAGGGTGTGACTTTAACCGCCCGTACCCTCCTTAATAATAGTTTGTGAAATTTTATTTTTGGTATTCAACGATAAGAATATTGCAGGTTTGAATCACAAGAGGCACATGAAGATATGATGTAACATTGGGTCTATTTTCAAGACGACAGGGTATTATTCATATTATCTATTTATAATATTACAGGTTATCAGTAATGCGACGTCTATTCTGTGTGATTAATTATCTGGGATAACCATGTAACTGATTATATTCTCAACTTGCAATTCGGTGGGAAAATGACCCGACAAACACCTTCTTTCAAATAACCTTATTATGATTTATATACATTACTTGCAAAACATATGTACGACATATACTTAATTGGTCCTTAAAACCTATATTCGTCATTCTTTTGAAATTTTAGTCAGTGGCTGCATTTTTGCCTATATCTTGAACAATTGAATTGTCTTCATCTTAAAGTTATATTTCATCATTCATATTTATAAAATCGTGGTATAGTGATCTTAGTTACTGACGTTTGTTAGTATTTGTTTGGATTCATTTATTGTAATTGTAGGCAATCCTGATTTTCATTCTTAAAAGTTTAACGTTTATCCTATATAATCTTATTATAACGACTATATCTTTCAGGTAATTTCAATCACTATCACTAATAAGTAACCATCCGTGATCAGTTTTAAAAAATAACAGAAAAGTCTTCGGTTCAAGGAAATGACTAAATCAAACCACATTCAACATTAAAACAAGAAGTCACTAGTAAACCAAATTTGCATATATTTGTATGAATGTACCACAACTTGTTTACTCTATACAAATAAACCTACTGGCTTCAAAAACTGGAAAAACTTCTTGCAGAACAGAATACTAATGAAATGTTACACTTTATGATTGATTGAGTGACAGACGACAACTGACATCTAACATTGTCTTCTTTAGATGTCAGAGTTATGTCCCCTTAACGTCCAATTGTACAAGGCTAAAATATGTGAGACGGAGACGTCGACGTCTGATTTCATTGAGAAGTTTTTACGTTGAGTTTTTGTATTGTGGGACACATCATCGATAACCATGCTCAAGTCACCAAATTTCACTACCGTTTACATAGCTGATCTTTCAAGATTTTCAAGCTTTACTTACAGAAGACATTAGTTTTAGCATTTCAATGATAGAGCATAATTTAAGGTCCGCCTGCTTCCGTATAGAAATCGGCATCTTTTGAGGGTATCAAGTATAAGACAAGTATAATGTAACATCACCAGAGATACATTATACCAATACTCATCCCTTGCAAAATATGGACTTCATTGCAATTTTGTTAAGAATCAGACAGGCACCTTGTGAAAATGATTAAAGCTGAGTTAACGCTGCCATTGATATTATTCTGATATCCAGACAAACTGCTTTAAACAGTTTCCGACATCCTTGACGAACAAGAAACCTCTGATTATTGGATTAGTGAAGATGTAACAGCTAGTACAACAAGAGTCGCATGTCAACAGATTGATCACCGCCATGACAAGAACATTTGTTCATCTCTTTTTCTACCAATGTAAATCTTCCCATTCCTCTTATTACATGTTAGAAGTTTTTTTTACGTGCAATCCAATGAAAAATTAGTTTTTTTACACCCACATATTAATGGTATGATTGACTTAAATGTATTCTTGTTATTCAGGTCTCATTGAGTTGCAGGTCAGTAATGCTGGTTGGCGTGGAAAATTTGAAAAAATATGGAATACTTACATTACATTACATTACTTACACGAATTTTCAAAAAGAGTGAAATGTTATGGCAAAGGCTGCCCCGACCGATTTGCTAGTGATTTAAGTTGTCCCTAGATTTAGAAATACTGTTGACGTGGACATTTTTAAACCTCCTCGCTGTTATCACCCTTATCCTCATAGTAGGCTATAATAGACATTGCATATTTACAATGGTTTATTAACATTTGGATATCTGAAAGAGCCTTTGTGTAAGGTGTTATTAGATTAAAATCCAGGCTGGTAGGTGAGACCGCTTTGCTTAAAAGACCTTAACATCAGTGTTAGGTATGTGCCCCAAGACCATGTACCGTCTTATTCGCTTTGAATACCAGAGAATTGGCGGCACATTTCAGCCATCTTTCATAACATGCTCGAAAAAATTTATAAAATGATGGTGTTAATAAACCCAATCCTATATAATATGCATATTTCAGACGTCATTCTAAATATATCATAATTTTATAGAGGAAAAAAGATTCATGTGACGTTTTACTTGAGGCAGAAAATACTTATTAGCTGTTTTTGATGAAGTACTATAGAGGGTCATAAAGCATAACCCACCAAGGTCTCCTGTTTGGTGGCTGGTTTACTTTGCCTTTATCGCAAGAGCAGGCAACTAAGAATAGCAAAACAACTAGAAGTTGACATCCCATTCGCAGAGTTGCATTAAGTATTCCAAAAGATTGAGCTCGTTCGAAATATTAAATAAGTTAGCGACAGTAGAACAAAAAATGTAACCGTAATTTAAGTCGATGAGCCGCCACTTGTTTTCTTGTCAGAGGCGATAATCTATCGTGAAGAAAAAGTATTTTAAACATTCCTTTTGAACTAATTATTTGGCATGTAAAGGTCAACTGTGGTCATTTTTGGACAATTTACGAAATGTTCGTTTTTATACGCCCACGCGTAAGATGGGCGTATATTGTAATCACCCCGTCGGTCCGTCCGTCCGTTCACATTTGGCTCGTGCTCACTCTACAGGCTACAGTTCTTTATGGATCCTTTTGATTTTTATTTTGTATGTCAATGTTGTTATGAAGATGATCCCTATTGATTTTCGTGATGATCGGATAATTTTTCACCGAAATATCGTGTCTGACTTGACGTTTTTCTCTATTAGCTATATTGTGCAACTCGTGCTCACTCTACAGGCTACAATTTTTTACAGATTCTTTTGATTTTTTTTTTGTGTGTCAATGTCATTATGAAGATGATCCCTATTGATTTTCGTGATGATCGGATAATTTTTCACCGAAATATCGTGTCTGACTTGACGTTTTACTCTATTAGCTATATTGTGCAACTCGTGCTCACTCTACAGGCTACAATTCTTTACAGATTCTTTTGGTTTTTATTTTGTACGTCTATGTCGTTATGAAGATGATCCCTATTGATTTTCATGATGATCTATCGATTTTCATGATGATCGGATAATTTTTCACCGAAATATCGTGTCTGACCTGACGTTTTACTCTATTAGCTATATTGTGCAACTCGTGCTCACTCTACAGGCTACAATTGTTTACAGATTCTTTTGATTTTGATTTTGTATGTCAATGTCATTATGAAGATGATCCCTATCGATTTTCGCGATGATCGGATAATATTTCACCGAAATATCGTGTCTGACTTGACGTTTCACTCTATTAGCTATATTGTGCAACCCTGTAGTCACTAAAGACTGTTTAATCATTTCTGACAGCTGCCAGTGGGCGTATGTTACCTTGCCTAGCAAGCTATCTTTGGTAAATTTCTACACACGAAGTGCTCAAGTATCCATTTCAAGGATTCCAAAGAAGCTGACATATTTATTTTAAATTTACCATCGTCAAGATAACCATTTTGGTGTGGAGCTTAATAATGGTCCGGTCGTCTAACAATAACTAACTAAGACAATAAAATGTTTTACAACCACTTTCCTGACCAGTCCTGTTAAAAACATAATATATGGGAATGAGGGATAAGTTCTAAGTTGTATCATGCGACTTTTCTTCAAGTCTTCCAATTTGTTATATATAATATCTTATATATTATGATGCATTATCTTTGGCTGATCCATGGAGGTATTTAGGACTTGTCTATATGTCGATTTCGTCGGCTTGTTGACATTTAGCCATGGATTTCAATTCAGATAGGTACATGTCAGTTTTCTCTATATGATTCGTATTAAGGGCTAATTGTACAAGTCTTGTAAAGTTATGTTTACATAACAACGGACACACCTGCTACTTTTGAACATATTATGAGCGTTACAATCATAGAGTTAAAAATAGATGTTTACTATGTCATACCCCAATTAATATTCAAGATCAAACATCGTTATTTGGGCCGTCGTATGTTTTTCTTAAACCACATGGCAACATTGATACTTTTCTTACATAAAAAATACTTACCAATTGGATTTCGGGTAAGGGAGAGTTTGATTCTCCCAAATGTACAGGCTTAGGGCGGAGCAGACACTTTATTAAGATTAAGGGAACACAATGTTTGTTGCTGTATGGACCGTCTGTTAGGATTATCATCACGATGAAGAGCATATTAGCGGTAAAATACCGTTAAAGGTAAAAATAAAAAGGCATGATGTACTAGGGTTATTACGAATATAACATAATGTACATGTGAATTATATAACGTCGCAAAATATGAAATTATATTCACAATTCTTTATGAAAAATCTCAACCGTGCAATAAAAGAGTCATATACTTCGAATAGAAAAATATAATTGGAAATTTAACCATAATTACACCCTTTGACGATATATGTACCAAAATGTTCTTTCATATGATAGAAACTGTTCACGATTACCAATTCGTATAGGAAAATTTCATATATAGAGACATAGATTAAAATGCTACATTAAACACGTTAATAACTGTAACATTGAATAAAGATTATTTAAAAAATGTTGGAATTTTCTCAATATGACGAAGATGGGGTGATTGTGTTTTGACAAATCTTACAACGATATTGTAATTATCATTATTACCATGAAAGGAGATGCATTTTCTGTATATTGTTGAAATATTTGAATTTCAAAAACGTCCCACGCAAGAAGACTTGGTGGAATGATAATTGGCGCTTGTTTGTTGTTTTGAATAAAAAGCGTCTTTGTTCTATCGAAGCAGTCGTTGATAAAGAACTCAGAGACCTTATGCGCTTTAATGATATGCATCGACTGGTTGTTTTCTTACAGCTACAAGGGAAAGCGGATCTTTTTACTGGTCTGTTTTAAAACAACAACTTTGTAACGCTCATTTCACCTCAGTTTAGTTTCAGGAAGTATTAGGCATCTTATGTGTCGTTTTAAAGGCATGGATGTCACTCGTATATGAGTTATCTTTTTTACCTGTAAAAGGTCGTTAAAATACCAGACTATGCTTCATTTTCCTGAACACTAATATAATGTTATACTTATCGATTCTAATGCTTTCGAGAGTCGGCTTCACAGGCGTTTCTACGGGGGAGTACGGGAGTCCCAAATATATGCTGGCCAGGTTTCGGCCCCACCCTCCAGTTTTGAATTTTTTATCATTGAGTTCTTATTAAATGCCTTGATAATTCTGTGACCCCAACTTGGTTCTAGAAACGCTACCGGAGTGTTTTAGTGTCTTCTATATTTAATCTTCCCTAAGGGGTTTCCTTTTAGATAATGCACAATCATTGTTATAATTTGAGGCGTATTTTGAAGAAAAATAATGAGCTACAGAAAATTTCAAACGTGGGCTCAATTTTTACCTAAAAACATAATTTGATGATCTATTCAGAAAGGTCTGATCTCTCAAGTAAGTTACATCATAAAATTTAAAAATTCACAAAATATACATATGTATGAACATATATAATAATTTTAGATATTTGAAATAAGTAATGTACGCACACAGTGAATAAAGTATATATAAACTAACTTGAGGTGATCACTAAAGCGTGTAGTAGCAGTCGTCTATTGGTTGGTTGGTTTGGTGTACGTCTTATTGAGACGATACGGTATTATACTTTAAGTTTAGTAAGTGTAGAACTGGTTGTAACGACACATCTTTTAGGATTAGTACTGTATCATTTGATAATTAGGAGATTTCTACTGGATTATATTCAAAACGGATTATTTATTCCCCTTTCGATATGTTTGGTAATGTAATGATTTTTTCACATATTTTTAACCATTATTATAAGGATTTGGTCGCTTTAATCAACAGGGTAATTTTTCAATTTTTAATAAGGGTTTTACAGAAAAAGTAATAATCACTGTCTAAGGTTTCATTACAAAATTTGGATCAATCTATCAAGTAATAGGCGTTTAAGTAACATATGCCTACTCGTGAGAAAATACATTTTTATCTCGATATTTGGAAGATTATTGATATTATACGCTATATTTAGTAATATAAAAACATCATGAACATAACATATCGATAGTTTGAATCGATGAAAAAGTGTATAATTCAAATAACGTATAGTGATAGATATGATGACTTAAAGGGCTAAGTTATACAAATTGTAAAAAATTTTGTGAAAATAAAAAGTTAAACTTTGCAGCTGATCAAGTTAGTTAGGAATACAAAATAACAAATATATATCAAAGAAGAGGTTAGCCACTCAATATATCATTACATTAAGTCAATTTGTTCGAGTTCCTGAAAGATTTTTAAAGTAAGAAGGTGAAAGGGGTAAAAAGTATTTTTGATGGATGAAAAATCTTCAAACCTTAACATGGATGACGTTTTAAACATTTAAAAACACTTGAAAGGTGTTTTATGAATACAGTAAAAGGGTAAATTTATATTTAAATCTGTACTTTACGCTGTCAGAATGCTCAATTGTAGGCTCTTTTAGAAATACATTTAGAGACTTTGGATTATGAAAAGGGTTACAGAACAACAAAATACATTACATTATTTCAATTCTTCTTCAAAGAAGATAAATCGTGGCCCCTTTTAGAATCATATTAGGGACTGTACGAGAAGATAAGGGGTTGAATAACATAATTGCGATTCAAATACAGGAAGGTATATTTTAGCCCCTTTTATAAAGTTTAGGGACTTTGATGTATTAGAATTGTTCGTTCTTCTACAAGGAAGTTAAATTAAATTTGTTTAAGGAACTATTTTTTCAATTGAATAGAAAGTCGATTGAAAAAGAAATAAAAGCTCAAAGTCATGAAAAACAAACGATATTTTAGATCTTTTAAGACATTGGGTGTTCGTTATATCGAATTTTGGCAATACAAAAACGCAGGCTTACAAAAGCTTTTGAGGAAATATTTATATAGATGTAGCATATACGACATTGATTTTTCTAACAATGTACGATGTGTAGACGCTACACATTTCACAGAGATTTTAATCAAAAACCATTGTATATGCAAGTCATTTGTTTTGAATATTGAATATACACGTTTAACTATAAATATCAGCACCTTAGAGAATGTCTTCGAGGGCGTTATAGATGATTGTTTGTTGAAGTATACCAATGTTTATATACATGCATTGCTAATAAAATATAACTTGACCCTGGCTGCCGATTCCAAGGTGTAGCATTTCTGTTAATCTGATTCCACTGAGTTCCTGATATTTAATGAGTTTTGAATGGCAACTTTTCACCGCATGCAACCTTTGAGTTATTGTCTACTGTTTTCTATTACTTTCGTCAAACTGCAGGTTTTTGGGATTTTAAATTTAAAAAAAAAAATCACTACAAATTATGTTCGTGGATTTTTCCTTTTTTATTTATATTAGAACTTTTTTCTCTCTTTTCAGATGACTTGAACAGTCCTTTAATGAATTGGTTGGATTATTGTTATAAATCGTATATTGGAATAAGCAAGACTTAAACAAGTGTAACTTAGCCAAGTGTTACTTTACTCCTTTCTTTAACGGATATTATTTTGAATCAGTGACACATAAAACAACATATTCAAGGGATTTTTAAATATTAATATTTCCACCCGTGTTTTGGTGGATTTGGATTTGTGTTTCCAGATTATCATTTGGGATTAATATCACAGTTACCCTGGTACCCCAGAATCTCCGCCAAAATGTGGTTCGGATTAACGTGTGTTACCCTTTTAGCAGTTTTTGTTACCCATTCCGAAGCTAACTGTGAGTATACTTTCGTTTTCTTTTACAATTATTTGGACCCTTAATGGCGCTTTTGAAATGTCGAATATATGTACATAAGGTCATAAGATGGTCTTTTATATGTCACATTTTTACACACTTACGTTTTATGTTAGTTTTAAAGCCACAGAAAGTTCAGCCCCATTGACTTAAAAGGTTTTTGAAATAGATTACCTCAAGATTACACAAGTGTTAAGAAATCTCCCAAGATGGCGGAAAGCTCTTGATGATACGGACCGCATAAGACTTACAAATATCCTAACTTATATTTAATTTCCTCTTCGAGTAGTGTATTCACGATTATAAAGGCAAGTTTATTTTGAAGGCGAAACTTGAGGTATTAAAACATTCGGCTGTAACACCCTCGCTGCTTTTTCATGAAGACAGGGACAGATTTCTGAAACAGAGGGCAGATGTACCGACCCCTCCCCAACCCCTTCAATATTATCCGTACGCATATGGATGGACTTCATTTCAAACTCATTGTCTTGTGCTTGTTTACGGAGCAAAAAGGGTACCTTGCTGATATTTATATTTATTATACGAGCCTCAATGATCTATCAATTATTATGCTATATCCTCTGATAAATGCATGTAAATTGGGGGAGTACTTTAGGGTAATAGAGGGGTTAATCCTCAAAGCTAAGCATACATAATAATATGGAACCTTCCTTTACAATTCAACACGTGTTCTGCTCTTTTATCTATTCTTCATAAAGGGAGGCTATGTCAACATTTTTTCTACAGTGGGTTATGTTTAGCTTTCGTTTCTAGACTTGGCCAAAGCCTTTGACTATAAGGACGTCGTCATAGCGTTAATGCATACAATCAAACATATCCAAGTCAGTGAATTCTAAATATCATATGAATGCATTTATTATGCTAACTTAAGTATGATCTTTTCATACGTTGAAGTATTTGAAGGAAACCGTCAAAGGCTAGATGTATTCACTTTACCACAAATAGACCACATTAAACACAGATGTTATAAATATTAAAAATTGATCTAACGACAATTCACTTGCGCTTTAAACTTGGATAATAAGAAATCTTCACATTAATATTCATTTTATTTATCGCCTTTAACCTTCCTCGACCTAAGGGTCACATGATAGTATTTAGATATCGATTATAGAATTTGAGTATTTAATCAATTTTCAATTATTGACACATATTGGATGTTGTATAACGATTTATATTAACCCATATATTTTTTATTTGAGTTGTTTATTTCTTTATTTGTGGGCAAGGGATACTTTATGGTGGCCTTCAGCCGTTAAACATGTTTTATAGGAAAGAATTCACATTTACTGTCGGAGCATGATGTTGAATTTAACTGTAATAGTTAATGAAAGCGACTTTAGGACCAGGTGCGTTTATGACTATGACTGACGAGATTTGGGCGGAGACTATTTTGACAAAAAATAAAATATAACAATGCCCACAAAGGGGTAATAAACGACGTTTCAAATTTCGCAGGACGATCCCGGAGATGAGAATGAGGATAAACGTTTGACAAAACAAATATCACATATTTTCGTTAACATGTTTATAGGTAAAACGATTTCGGGGTTCGCCAGGGTTATGCTATTAGACCTTACCTATTTATGTGATCCATTAACGTTATCTACACTGTATCATATAAAAAGTATGAAACGTTATGGAAATTACATTCTAAGATAAAGGTGGTACATCTGTTGGTCACGAAAATACAGGTTCACGGGCATATATTTACCACTTTCTTATGAGCGATGTTTGGGAAGGTTAATTCCGCTTCGTTTGTATCGGTTTGCTATAGCCCCTTTTACCCGAACACAACGTAATTCTCACGTAAAGAAGTTTTTGAGTAGAAATTCTTGGATTGATTTTCTGGGCAATTTTGATCACAATTATGAAACTGAATTCCACCCAGCTCCATGCCGTGTAATCTTTGCCAGATATATTTATATATGGGCTATATATAAATAGACATACAAGGCAATTTGTCAAAAGTCATTTTAAGTACAGATATTTCTCATTTTTCATTCCACGTCTTAACAAACTTATTCTGAAGAATCTTGATGCATCCACGACCATCTTTCGATATTAGAACATCGTATTACTGCATAATCTTAGTTCGAACCCCTGAGTTAAGTTTGCAAGACGGTTATCCACCGATGCACTCACTGTCGTAAGCTTATAGATTAATAACAGTTTTTAGATGTATGTCGATTGTTGTCTTATGATAACATTTAGGTAGTATTGATACCTCACTAGCTTTTATACCTATTATTACACTTCATTGTATTGCACCAAAACTCCTGCGTTACTGTACTGCATTAATTTTATAGATTTAATAGACTTATAACACTACGGTTGTAGTATAATATTGTTATCAATGCATTTGTAGTATATCATAGCTGAATTGGCTTTTTATCAACATACAATGAGAAGAGATAAAACTTTTGGCTGGTGACAGTTTCTCCAATATAACATTAATGGTCGGATAGATTTGAAAATGGTACCTTATGGATTGCATTTCATTCTTAGCCTCAAATCTTATAAAAACAGTTTCTTTATTTGGTGATTTACTTGGTTTAGATCAAGCGAATGTTAGATTTGAATTGGTCGCAGTCTGACATAGGGTATAATCTGAAAGTTGAACAAAACAACGAGGCTTCGACAAAGCGTCCACGAAAATTGGTATACACCTCACCCATTTCTCATTTCGAAAACGACTTGGTTACCGAGTTAAAGGCTTAGCAAGAGAACTTATACAGTGGCGTATGTAGGTAGACCCCCTCATCAAGAAAATCCCCGCTACGCCACGCAAAACATGGCACCCTGGTATATAGAGTTTAATTAAATATGAAGGGTTGAACGAATTAAACAATTTGTTATAATATGAAATATTTTTATTGGGATCATTTGGTGTCACTGAGCAAAGGGAGCTTATTTTATTTCAGTTATGGAATGATTGTGCAATTTTTTATGAGGAGTGAATTTATTTAAAATAGTGCAAGATATACTGTTGATGTGATGGATACATGGCGGTTTAATATCTTATCTATTTATATATTTAACACTGTTTTATCAACATCTCTTTATAAAGTTTTAAATACATGAATGGAAGGATTACACTCCTACTTTTCTGCTCTGGTAAAATTACTTTTCTTTCTTCCGTACAAAAAGCTCTTAAGAATATTATTCGAAGTTTCACAAAATAACCGAACTATTCGTTCTTTTTCATAAAAAATAAATCTAATATAAGCCATGTCACTGGCTTTTTATACCATTATGTCGATTTGCCTAAAATCTGTCAAATAGAAAGAAATTTTGGCGTCAGTGCTCTTCAAACACGCTGCATTTTAATGATGTTGAAAACGTCAAAAAGATAATTATACTTTTTTAAAACGAGACATCGTGAGGCATAGTAACATTATGATATTGACTGGGTTTTGTTGTGTTATATAACACTTGAGTTTCAATGGGCATAAATATATAGATTTTCCTAAAAGTATACAATGAAAATAGTATTTTTAAAAAACACTTCTCAGCCTTAGGAAAACCTTCCTTATCATTACATATTCTACAATGGTAAACAGAGGTGTTTTATTATTCTAACATAATCAAACAGTACTCTCAAAACATGGTTGAAATTTTTTCAATATGCTTCACTTCAAGTTTTCATATTCACTTTTATTGTAGCATGCCACCTGTTATAGCACACTTTACCATTTTAAAGGGATTCGTTCTACATTTTAAAATTGCAGACACTGACATCTTACTTCAAGCTACTGTGTTAGGAGTAAGACTAGGTTCAAACATGTTGCCGTGGTATTAACGTCACTTCCTGTACGTTTTCTATCCTGATGGGGTCCTGTGTGACTTATCATTAATGTTTAGACATTGAAAGAAACATCGGATGAGTATTATTACATGAATGAATACCTTTATACTAAAATGCTTTCACTGTGAGTGCATGTCATGCTATTGTGTAGGCCTCACAATTAAAATATCTTTGATGTTTTCAATTTCCAAACCCCTTCGATGGTTTGACATACAATTGGTGACTATATGTACACAATTATGTTGAAATTCCAAGGGTGTCAATATCATATATGTATCAATGTATATATTTGAGGTTTCACTTTGATGTCGTCCATAAACAACCCATTCGATATTTTCTTTTAAATTTCAAGTTTTCCTGTGACTTTTTAAGGGCTTTGAAATTAAAAAAAAGCATGTTTTTGAAAGATTTATTTCAATTTTAGAGAGAAAAGAATCAACGTGGAATACTTGCTCAATATAAACAGAATGCACCGTATTACCTCCGAGACTAAAATCGTATGTTGTGATCGTCTACAATTAGTATCAATTAATACAGAAACTCCACTATTTGCCCTAATGCAATTCAGCACTTTAATAAGGGATACTCATTCTTGTATTAACTAGGTTACCTTTATAACCAATTTATTATTGAAACACATCTAACAGAAACTGAAACAGTCGAGTGTAGTTATATATCATAATGTGCTATATCATCTAAATTATATAAAATTTTAATATACAATAACGTGTGTGTAAGGTTGTTATTTATGGTGTAAGGTCGTAAGACATTTGGTTCACTAATACAAATGTAACAGAGTCAATCAAAATATATGAGTATTGAATGGAGTAAAAGTTCGTGCTGCAGCACTTTTTCTGCTACTTCTTATCCAAAGGGAAATTATCCAAAAAAGTTTTATCTCGCAACAAAATATGTTAGTCTATCTATGCTATCTTTCTTTCTTTCTCTGTTTCTATCTTTTCATATCTTTCTTTATTTAGCTTTTTCTTCTTCTTCTTCTTCTAGTTTAATTTCTTGACTTGCTTATTTCCAATGTTAGGAGAATGGTGGTATTGGGTATAGATATAACATAATCATCAAAATTATACCATAAAGATTATGTGTAATATACTATCATTGCATACATTCTAAATATTCTTATTTGAGTATTTCCCTACGCTGGTATTTATTCAAGGGTTGAATATTGAAAAGGCCCTGCCTTTCTCTGCCATTAAGTAGATCAAAGTGTTTTTATATTTCACTCACTGTACTTAAATAAATACATAGTGAAACTTCATTTAGTCGTGTCAAAACTCAAACAGAGCAAATGTGAAGGTGACATGTTATTTGCATACAAATAACTGCTATTTGACAATAGATATTCAATTTCTGTTTTTGTTAAACGAGTCGAATTTAAGTCATTTGTGGTGCCAATGAAACATAGATCGTTTGCTGTTATCTGTTTGGCTTTGATGGTTACAGGTGAAAAGGAGTTGTATCATAAGGTATTATTACGATCTATCATGTTAAAAAAAATAGCTTGATTATGCTTTTGGAGGAAAGTTATCATATCAGAAACGACATAGGAACATGATGACATGATGTAATTCTCTTCAAATTATCTGTATATCTACTCCCACTCCTAGTCATAACATAATAAATAATGATAAACTGATTATTGCAAATTGTTAATGCATATTTTGATATTTTGGTATAATATTGCCTGTATGAATGGTATAAGATTGATATGTTTGTTTTGGCAAGTTGACTAAACTGCACCAAAAACTATCAACATTTGATATCATGTCAACTGCAACCTGTTGAAAACTTCACTTGGATGATGCATATGAGTTTTACGTGTTTTGCCGGCGCCTGAGTTTTTAAATGGTTACACGATGACATGCATGATGTTTTTAATTGCACTAAGGTGTCTTTCATTTCTTGAAACTTAACATATTAGATTCTTCTGCCTTTTTTCTGCTCCACTAAAAGATTGCAGATTGCACCTAAAAACTGTTATTGCACCATCGTGCATATATTCTGTGACACAGAGAGTGTGTATTACATAAGGCCTGAACGTCTCAACCCATTTTAACCAGGGTAAAGATTCTTAAGACATTGGCCATCAGAGGAATAACGGGATTTCTAGTTGGAGAACGAAGCTGCTCTTGTTACCCTCCTAGTCAACATTACTTTACAATATTTTATTTTCTAGTGTATTTGTATTAACACGAACATTAACAAAAATTTCATCCAAACAGGTGGCGTATGCCTTTGTTGTGTCGTAATGGCGGGAAATATTTTCATCATGTGACAAGATGATGTCTATTAGAAAATGTTACAACCAAATTATTTGAAGGATTCGTTGAGGTCTTAAACCTAACACGAAGGTACTCATAGCAGCCAGGTGTTAACCCTTTCAGTGTTAGATGAAACTTTATGTATAAGTATTTAACTACTGGGTGTTTATATTGTATATGACATAAGGCTCGAGAGGGTTAAAGGTATTTAAACACGTAAATGTGATTTTAGAGAATTTATTACGGAAACGTAAATTTGTCTTAGGATGTCTATAGTGGTCATATTGCCTTTTAGGTTAATGGAGCACTAATTTCAATTTAAATTCCAAGGTTTCATCGTAGAGTGCGAATATGCTCACATCATGGAACACCTGATGCCACTCTTTGATGGGATTTGTTTATAAGTTTTTATATCTAAAGGTACTAAAGTTTTGGTTAAAGATTGCGTGTATATTTTCCTTTGAAATAAGAATATATTCGTTTCATCTGGCCAAATCATCACTTCCTTTCATCTATTTTTATTAATTTTCCACTACAAGGAGTGAAAGTTGTCTTAAGGCGATGGTTTGGTTAACTTGTACTTCTACTTGTTGTCGACATTTTAACGCCTACCTCCTTTGACCACTATGTCATATTACGTTACAAATATATCCGAATTGTTAAGTCATAAACATCAGACCACCTCTCTATGAACGCCTTGATCTCGAATGATTCAAGGTCCCTTTACCACAGTCTACTCAACGATTTCGTTGTGTTGCGAGTTGTTGAAGGATAGGTTCCTCTTCTCTGGTATAACAACTCTTTTTATAGGGTTATATAAATACATCAAAAGTATAAGGACTGCGCACTTATATCCGTTACAGTGAACAAGTATTGTATGGGTGTGCAACATTTTGAGATTGCCGATGCATACTGTCATTTTTTATTTGTTTATCTTGGTCGTTCGTCACATGGTAATCGATGCACTTTTAGAACGATTACCAGCGTATCAGGTATATCACATACCTAGCCCTGAACATCATCACGGTAATACTCACCCACATCGGTATTCAAATACCTCAAAGAATGGAATGTATATAAAAAAAAACTTGCAGGAATCATTACAAGATCGTATCAATGCGATGATATGCAGTTGTTGGCAAATTCATTGCTGATATATCTGGACGTTATCAATGTAAATCACTTGCTTATCACGTTTTATAGTTCTAAAATCGTTCTGCACAATTGGACATCATCCAAATCGTACCTTATAATAAATCCATTTGTCTTGTCGGGAAGGCGGAGTGGCATAATTGTTTGCAATTAAAAACTACTCTTGTCTCATGCAAAGAAATGTGTATTATAAACAAAAGCCAGTTTTTATTGCAGACCGCCCAAGAATTTTTCCTAGTTTTTGAGATAAAACCAACACCTCGTTTAGCATACAGTCAACCTTCACCTCGTGGTTAAATATGCCACTTTTTTATGAAAAACGCAGCTGCACTGTTGAATAAGAAAATAATTAAATTTACAGCAAATAGAAAGGTTACGAGTCGTTAATAATATTTAATGCTATGATTCCGTTACAGGTTCTTTTTGAATTTTATATGGTCCTGATCAATGTTTTCGTAATTATTTATCATATGGGGGCTTGAATTAATATTTACTGATTTTGTTAGTGCCTGCTAGAACTTTCTCTGCCTTCCGTAGGGTTGAATATTGGTTTATTTGTATTTCTCGTTGATCATTTAGCATTATGCTGCTGGGTTGTCGTCTCATCTGATTTTTCACTGTCAAAGTCATTTTAATAAAGTAAACCAAGGATCATTATCAGAAAGCGTATCTTAGTTTTTGCTTCGGGGATCTTGTGATTCCAAACTTTATTTGCAATTTAGTATCATTAACTTCTTCTGATTGATGTTCTTTACTTTCAAATATTATGATATGAGGAAGTCCAACTTGAAAGATGTTGACATTTTGATTTTTATGTAGCGTAACTGTACTTCATGGTTAAATTACGTTAACTGGCCTACACAATATTTTTTATCTCGTGTTTTTGAAGTAATCAAGTTGAACTAGCCTTTGGCTCTATGTCAATGATCATACACTTCCTTAAACTTAAATCATCGTATCTACTTTTGTATTATTTTCTGAAAAAAAGAAAATCCTAAATATTGGAATCCAACTCTTAATTCGCAAAAAGGCGTCTGTGACGATGGATTTGATCATATGATTTGTATTTTGAATCGGAACTTAAACTTGTTAAAAAATCACTTTATCATCTGATCCAATCTGATTGGTATTGGTATCTACCACTCTGAATGTTTAAATTGGTAGACATTTGTGTTTTAACCGGCGAAACCACAGCCATCTAATCCAGCTATCTGGTCCATCTACATGGTCTAGAATACAGGGATCTACAAGAAATACACAATTGCACCTATACAAAACATTACTCAGGGAAACAACCTTTTGGCAAATTACCCCATCCCTCTTTTTCTTACCCTACCAAGATACTATTTAAAGAAGAAAATTTATATATAGTTTTATGTTTTTCACTATCAACCTATAGGCTATATGTACGGAGAAATATAATCGAGGAATGTCAATATTCTGTTTGTTTATTTATTTATAACCTCTATCATTAATCTTATTAATAGTTCTAAATGTCTACCAAATATTGTTGACTTTATTGTCAGTTATAGACCTAATTATTGTAGGGTTTGCTTTATGTTTTGTTTATGAATGTCATCATTATACTACTAGATTGAGAGGACCGTTTATGGCATTAGTTCCCAAAGGTTCAACATAAAACTGTATTGTTCTACCATAGGGGTTAAGTGTGCTCGTCACTCTTGGCGGTTTATATGTCCATTGAAAACCGGTATACTTATCTTATTTGCAACGCATATGCCAAGGTCTTCATTTTGACAAAATGAGTCCATTAGGGTGTTCTATCCCGAAGTGAAAACAGGTGTCCGCCAAGAAAGTAAGGGCTGTCTTCCCTTTCCGCTCTCATCTTTTAAACCAATTCAGGCATACGACAAACTGGATTAGACATGTATGTTGTGGAACTGGTATGGTTATAGGCATGATCAAGACCATTGATACAGGAATACTTTTTTGGTTTTTTGGCTTTATCATCATAAACATAGAAAATATTAGAGTAAAGTGTTCTTATTCCTCAGTCATGACTCGACGAAGGGGCCAAAAAAACTTGACTAGCATAAGACTAGACTATATTCGAGCAACCCATCATAGCGATATTTCAAGACACTTCATTCGTTTGTTTGTTTAGTAAATGTTTCATCAAAGCGTAGCTAAATAGTACAGAAAATATTAATATCTGCCAAAAATATGGCAACTAGCTCAGAAGATATTATTAAGACTTCAATGTGTGTTCAGTAAGGTCTAGGGAGGGTGGTTATTGGATTTCCGGCTTTAAAACACATTTTCTACTCTCTGATCGCATTAACTTCCATTCCTCACCGTGAAGAGAGATTTAATGAGGGTGTCTTTCATAAGGTATATTTCAGCAAGACAGCCGAAATGTTCACTTTACAGGTACAACTGAGAAGCTCTGTACAAATTTCTCTTTCCGAAATAGCATTCAGTTAAATGTTGCCGATAAAGTTACCTGTATTATCTTAATGTTATCTGAATATTACTACTGATTTACATGCTATTAATCTTTATCTGAAATGTAAATAATTTAACTTGTTTATACTATGCATTAAGATATTTAAAGAGCTATTCTGACTAAAATACAACCATTTTAATGTATTTCGTGTTTCTTTCTGCTGTTGAAATCTATACGACAACAAATTCTTGCTTAAACTTCCCCTTTTTATGTTCCTAAAAGAGCTAATGTAGATGCAACGTGTATGGATCTAAGCATGTTGCATTCGTTTTGAATTTGTGAACTTGGGCGTCTTTAGGAAGCCCATATTTCATTTACTCGTACCATATGCAATATATAAGATGTGTATGTCGTTTATATCAGGCACATCTGAAGAAAAAAAACACATTCCTTGAATGAGTGTTACTTATTTACTCAATGCATTATAGGGCACTCGAGGGTCTCTTCTCACACAAGTAATGTGTATGAGTGATTGTTGTAAATGACACGTCTATCAAGATCAGAGTTATCAAGGCCTTTCTTAACACTGACAAACAGCTACTTAACGCCTGGAAATCAGATCTATCGATGAGGTATTATTGACCACTTGAACACACCAGACGTAAATATATTGTATATTCAGATAATTTATTGGTATTTCAGTAGATTGTTGAATGTTATTTGTATAAACAACATAGAGAAACTTTAGCTTGAAATCTGTATTGAGAGTCATAATTCTCACTTATTATGGTGAAATGAAAGTTTTCTGTGCTGGGCGCAAATTTATTTGTCTATGCTGCGGTGGTACTTCTCTGAGTTTGATGCAAAAGTTAATTCCTGTGCTTTGATTAATATGCTTTGTTATAAATTATTGTCATTGTCGCCATAGGCAATCTGTGCTTGGTGCATTGCCCTTTTTCTCTATGTTAAATTGCAAATTTCTATGCTTGATGTAAAGGTAATTTACCAATTGGCTTGAAGCATCTGAAAAAAAGGATGTTCTATTACAAAGTTTAATTTGTATTTTGTGTTTTTCGTGTTTTCTTATGGTTGCTCTCCTGTAATGTATTACTTGTACTCTTATTTAAAAAAAACCTGAAAAGTTACCACGATCTTTTCAAATGGGTTAAAACTCAGCATTCCTTTAACTGTATAATAAACAAGTTGGTGTCAGAATGCAAAAACTTCCCAACTCATTATGCAAACCAATACATAGTCTGTCATCTAAACAACATTCTACCTGCTCGTTTAATTATTTCAAGTGTTACTCAGATAAGATAAGGAGAAGATCTACAAGAATTTTAAGGTGTCACTGATGTAAGAAATTTTGTTTATATTCTGAATTGCATAATTTAGATAATGCAACTTTGAACGGTGGATGGTCTTGTATTATGTAGATAGCAGTTTCCACGCCGACTGTCTGGGCAGCCCTTGCAAACGTAGGTTAGCTTGCCATAGTAACATAACAGTTGGCTTATTTTGCTCCGTTCCTCTCAGTTTCATGACCGGAAGTGATCACACGACATAAACTTACACGGTATATCAGATTTTCTTAAAGGCTGTATTTCTGAATTTAAACTTCTGGAGTTGTCGAATGTTCCAAAATACAAAATGACTTTCATTTTGGGAATCGGAATTTAGATATTTGAAAACAGATGTCTGTTAGTGATGTCAAGACGTCAGAGAACCACAACAATGAATACTAAGGTCACTCCCTAAATTTTTGAACATAAAAAGAACTTAAGAGTAAGTAAACACGGACAATGCCTAGATATACTCAGGTTCTATAGGTTCAATAGAAAGCTTCTAGAGCATCAAACCGTAAATTAGGGGGAACAAAAGCTTCGGGAGTAATTTCAGCCCCACATTACTCTGATAATGAGGCAGTCTATTGTTCACGAAGGTAAAGTCAAAGGGGATTAGGTGAATCCTTTATTGTAATGATTGGTTTTTAACAATGGTGAAAAAGTATCCAACTTGTATCTATTTTAAATTGATATTTTTTTTTCAATTCATCAAACTATGTTCATTCACTTTGTGTCAAAAGGATCACGTGTCTTAGAAGTTATTTTCCTTTTGATAGCTGTAGCTTTATCAGGTATTATTTGCTTATATATTGTTTCACATTGACATAATATATCCGTCAGATGATGATGCATCTAGAATACAAACCAGATTGTGACGATAGAAGATATGCAGAAAGGAAGTAGACACACGATAATCTGTAAATTGTCTCGCAAACAACGCCCCCCTCCCCAACACACACCCAACCACACCCTCACACTCTTTGAATGCTTCATTCCAACGATTTTACATGGGCAAAGGACATCGTCTGTGTGAACTAATGGTCAGTTGAAAAACTTTCGTTGTTAGAAATTTTCCGTTTCTACAATTATTTGAATAATAAGTAAGTACTATGGTCAAATTAGAGTCTATGGTTATTTGTCTTCACTTAATTACTATTAGTTGTACAACAGGTGCTGAGATACCATCAGAATCCAATCCAGCATCACCTCTTGATTTCAATTACTACCAGTCAGATTATTAAGAGTCCAGTTTGTATAGTGATGTATTGGACAGGTGAGGGCGGCTAATTTGTGGAATTACTTCAAGTTAATATCAATTAGTATGGAATGTAAAGGTAATTAGCCATTTGCTGGACAAGACCAATAAGCCAAACAACGTGGTTGTATGCATACATTTAATTTAGATCAAATTTCCCGACCCGTTGGTGGATAAATAATACATATATTGCAATCTCACCGAATTATATTGCAGTTGCAGATATGATTAGTTATCTAGCCGATAGCGAAAATTGATACTGCATCTTCTAACGTTAAAGATCCTTGGACAGATGGAAATCGAATCTAAAAAGGATATTTGCTAATGCTACTGTGCTTGCAAACTTCACCTTAAATTGCACTGTCCGTCTTTTTTTAGTCCAATAATCAAGAACAGCAAAGTCGGATACAAAACTCTTACTACTATCCCTACCGACCAACCACTATGTTCCCAACAATCGTCATATTTCCCAATTGGTTGTATCAATTTACACCAAGGATAGAAATATGTAGATCTAATTATATAGTGTTGGTCCACCTCGTTAATTTATGTCGGCTTACAGAAAGAAAAAAATAATGACATAGTGTAGAAAAGATTGGCTTGAATTTGTTTTGTTGAAATACTCTTAACTAGACAAAACCGTTTGTATTGTAGTGTTATTTTATACGACATTTTCTAGACAATGGGTAAACAATCACCATAGGTCTTTGTGTCAAGACATAGGACCGACTTGTTGACACGTTTCCATTTCTTTTTTTTTCTTAAGGCACTTTACGTTTTAAGGTTTATACATTTCGTATACTATCATTTCAAAGAGACCTTATAGGATATTTCTCCCTCTGGAGAAACTGAGTGTAATACCATGATCTGGATCTTACGCAAATGATGCTGTGCAATATTGGAAGAGGAACAGGCGAATTGACAATGGCATGCAAAATATGTTTCACTTATTCCATTGGTCTTTAGAAGTCTAATTAAGTACAGCCCAGTAGAACAGAGGTCACTACTTGTTACTAAAGAATCTTTTTCCCAAATTACTCTTTGCAATGGATTAATGCTGAATTCTTAAATTATCATCATGGCAAGTAAGCTAAATGGGAAATTCAATTACCGTAAATAATACCACGTTAGGGATTGGTTTTAGAGACTCCAAAGTTTAAAAACCCTGTATGATCCTTGACCTCAGATTACCCCTAAAGTTGTTCGCTAAAAACCAGTCCAATACCTTGAACGTGAGAAGAATTGTAATGAGCGAGGCATGTCCTGTGTTGTGGCGCCCAATTAAGTCAAGGCGTAAATAAGGGGGCTCACTTTGTAAGTAGATGTTTGACATTAAATAAGGAAACTAGATATGTAAGGGACAGGTGATTAAAGCAAATAATAAGACAAGTTTATCGTTTGTAAGGTGAATGCAGCCTTCATCACCTATTCAATACAATACACGACTTTGATTCATTTTGAACATGGATAAAAAATTGAAATTAAAGAGACAGCAGACGACACTTCACAATGAATTAAATATCAGTACGGATTAAGTGTACTGATGCATTTGATGGTTCGTTAATTCCAGCTTTGGATTAGATCTGAAGGGTGACTATAAGTTGACGACCTCACTAAGAACTTTGGATCTGGCTAACCTGTATATTGGACAGGGAATCTAGATATATATTCAAATATCATACATTCAAAAGAATACCTCTTCGGTTAATTTAATGCTGATGACTGATGCATGCAGTACTGATGATTTCCTGAGCTTTTTGTGGTCTCCTTATCAGTGTCATTTATAGTATTCCTTCCTTGTTTCTTGCTCATTTTCCATATTACAATAAGGTTACAATTATAAATGCTTTACGCCCATAGAAGGACGAACTCTCAGTACAGTGCTAAAATCAATTTTACCACCCACCGTATTAAAATAGCTTAGCAATGTTATTGTTCGATAAAATAGAAGATCTATGTATGAATACATCTAAGTTTAAATACACATATTACCTCAAGACACCTCCCAATTTAAATAAATCTGCACCGACCGTCTATTATCTCGCAATTATGCATCTTAAGCTGCTTATCAACATAATTAGTTTTCGGATATAAGATAACTTTGATCCGCCAATCTGAGAACAATAGCTTCTATGTAATAATCAGCTCAACTATTGGCTTTGAATATCCAAATTTTCAAGCGACAATGGTTGTAAGGTTGAGAGTGTACTCTACTTTACAGTTTTTGGTGTGTGCGCTTCTGAAATTGGCGATTTAGAAAATTATGTAATAAAAAAAACCTCTCGGTTTTGTGCGCTGAAAAAAATGGTACAGTAGTAATCACTGCGTTGTACTCTGCGGTGAAATAAATAAGATATGCACTTAAGTTTAGCTAACCAAACTGACATCATCAGATTTTATTGACTTTATGGCATAGTACATGTCACATTGTGACAATCTATTTTAAAAATCTGAAGCAATGAAGTATCGCATTGTAATGATTTATCTAAGTACAAGTTGAACGGTATCAAATTCGTTACTCTCAAGAAATCTCCGATCAAATGTCCACTGTGGAATAAAAAATGAAGTTAATAGCACAAAACAAAGTCACTTTAACCTTTTCTACACATCTAATTGGCTATCTCATTACGCAAAACTTTACACTGCGGGTAATCTTACACGTGGTTTTTAAGAACTTGTACAAAAAGTGCAGCTAATTACAGTAGTTTAGCACCTTTTTGTCGTCACTTTATAGACCATGTAAATTGCAGTTCCGGCTTAAGTCAACACGATGCATAATTTTCTATTGTAGCCGTGTAAACAATAGTGAGATAAACACGTTCATTGTATCGGTACAAGAGAAAGTTCACGTACAATGTAGATAGTAACTTGTCGCATCTGATTTCCTGATTAACAATTCCCCTTCAAAATGACAGATTAATTGCAGTGAATTTAGTCTTTGATCTTTGATTAACCGTATTTACTCTGTTAAAATGACCAGGTATTGATTTGAAGCAATGATAAGCTGTGATTATGAAGAGCACACGACGATATTCAAAATTACTTTTTTAAAAATTTAATTTTCAGCCCCGAGGCTGTTTTAGTCCCTTGGTTGACACAAGATAACGTTGTATTTGCTTCCTAATCAAAATTTGCAGACTTGGCGACTTCTTTCTTACCAAGTCATTTGTAGTTAACAGTAAAAGAATAGGTCCAAGTGGATCACCCTGTCACCAACCATTATCACTTACTAATTCAATATTTGATAACACACATACACCATCTTATAGAATATTACTACAAAATCTACACAACCTTTCATCAGTTTGTTCCGCATAAAACTTGACTTCTTTTCTGCAAATACGGGGTTTACACAAACATATTTAATGAGCTTTAGGGGTATTCTGATTTGTTGATTTTGAAATTTAGAGTGGACAGTGAAATTTGCGGAATGAATACGGTACTTGACCTTGCTTGTTGGGGTCAACGGACATCTTATTTGCAAAATGATGACCGGCTGTCGGGTAAGGCGCCATAATAGGTAGTCATTATGCCTTTCAATTCGACACTTTGTTATCAAAGATTGCTCGTTTTGTCCACAATCCTTGTCAATCAAAAAAAAAAATTTAAGAGACCCGAGTTTTTCTGACCCCTGGTCATTTAACTATTGTCCACTTGTCTACTCGAACCTCTCGCTTGTATGAACATAGACAAATACAGAACTTAGCTCTCTAAATATAATCTGCCATATTAGTTTTTAATATAAGTGATCATTTATGAGTTGATGTTTGTTTTTGATAGTCTATTTTGGCAACTTGAATACATGATGGAGCACCTTTAATAAATGAATTAAGACCCCATTCTATCAACAACATAATGCAAAGAGGCAGATTAGGGACACTTTTGACCCTTTTAAAGAACAGTCTCCCCTCACTAAAGGAGGATGCTTTTGTTCGGATGTTGTTTTCTTGATATATTAGTTCAAAATATGTCCACACAATTTAGAAAATGATTTAGCAACTTCAAGCGAAATGAGGCATAAAATAACTTAATAATGTTTAACTAAAAACTGTTCCACGAGACTAAGCCATATATAAAAACTTTAAAAGAAATTCATTCGTCCAAAAGATTAAAATATTTTCTTATTTTTCAAAATCAAATTGACAATAACATTGCACTTAGTCAAGAAAGACAACAAAGGTGGCGACATATTTGAAATAACTAAAAACGTCACTTTTACGTCACGCTGTGAACCATTCTTGTTGTATAACAAATGTTAGGCGACAAAAAGAGAATTCATTGAAAATTCCATCAAAGCTTCAAAGCTTTTGACTCCATATTTTTGAACCCTTGAAAACATAGTTTTATTTATCGCAAAATTCATCGCTGTCGTAATGTCCCTCTAAAGTATTGTTGTTGGTTTAAGTTCTTTTAGAGGCAGACGATCGTGAAAAATCTTAGCAGTAGCTATGTATCCATAGCATTGCGGTTTGCTTAAGCTACATTTTGCGTCTGAAAGTAACCAAAAGTTTACTTAGAGAGGACAGAACAGGCACCATGCAATCGTACCAACAAGTGTCTTGTTGGTGTAGTAGGAGGCTAAGAAAATCAAAGTTAGGTGAAATGGTAACTTGTGGAGATGATT
Source organism: Lottia gigantea (assembly GCF_000327385.1). Lineage (NCBI taxonomy): Eukaryota > Metazoa > Mollusca > Gastropoda > Lottiidae > Lottia > Lottia gigantea. The sequence goes on from NW_008708400.1 coordinate 4,209,084, forward strand.
TTAAGCGATTGCTTGGAGTTGAGATGTTAACTGAAAATGATTTTTATATATATGGTGTTCCATACTCCTGTTTACACCTGCCGCTTAATATGGTCTGTTATATTAACACTTTTACCCCTAATGTAGTGTATTAATGTTTTAAAATTCCCTCAGCTACTGAAGCACAAAATGCATCATCAACTAACATATTGCATTTCTAATTGGAAAGATGAGCCTTAGGGGCAAAGTCATTAAACCACCTTTTCAACCCCTTTCATCCTTTCAGGTATAACATAAGACTCTCACGACCCCTCCTTCTGTACACCAAATTAAAGATGACGTTTGCAGGTCTACATCACACTGTGTAAAACTAATATTTGAAATTGACTCATGCTAAGATAATAACACCTTAAATCAAAATAAAAGACACGTGATTGCTATTATCTTTATGCAATCTTCTCTATATTTTAGTTGTCAAATTCCGCTACGCCAGCTCTGTATTTACTTTTAAAAATAATCCCAGATACACCTTTAACCCTTATATCGAATGCCAAATCATTTTCATCATTCCACTGCTCTGATAATTCATATAAAGCTTGGCTAGATTATAACGTCACACTGCTATTGTGACAGCGATGTAATAATCTCTTTTTTTCCAAGAATTTTCCAAGAATTCTAGGAAGTTTGGTTGTCCCCCAAAAACATGCAGGTTTAGGCGACTATTTATATTGTTTGAAGAGCCCCAATAACATGGTGCTGCTATGTCTCTGGCATACTTTGGACAAATTTTAATAAACTTCTTTATAATTTATTTTTATTTATTAACAAAACTATTTTAAACCAATATTTTTATTTATTCAATATTTGATGTTTTATATAGAATGTTTTTAAATGCATTCAAATATTTAAGATTTAGACGATTTTAAACGAGAATGTAGTAAGTTATTATGTGTGATTATATTTCAAACTGAGTAATTGCAGAAAATTATTTTTAGATGTGATCTCTCCGTTTATCCACCTGTCAACGTTAAGGCATTCAAAAGCATATTGCAAATACCCAACACCCGCCTAAATGAGTCATAAAACTCTGTCCTTGATAAGATCATGGAACTAAAAATCCAACTTTAAGGTTTGCTTGCAAGATTATTGGCTTTAGCAAAAAAATCACAATCGAAAGAGTTACCGCCCCTTTTGAAATGATCTTCAAAATGGCAGACACCCTAAAGTAATTACAAAAGAACAAAATGACATTAAACCTAAATACGGACTTGTCGTGAATTTAATTTTTCTTTAGATGAGATATTCTGATAAAAATGCAGATTTATTGTAATTGAGCAGTTTGATCTTAGACTTTATGATTAATATTAACGATTAAGGATTGGTCTTTTTTTTTTTTGAGTGATGATCCCATTTTTTGCATTCTTAATTATGTTTTCGACTTTACATTGTTAAAAAAAACACTGTTATTATATCTCGAAGAAAACATCTTCTACTACAGAGAAGTAAGAATTGAAGCAACTTAAAAAAATGTCTATCTCTTTAATTTTCAAGAAGTGCTGTTTTGGATGATAATGGTTCTTCTTCTTTAGTCAAATTTTCTCTTTTCAGAGAAATAGACGGGATAAGTCATTAAACACGTAGACATAGACTGTACCCGTTCATACCCTGTTAACTCCCTATTTCAACCCTAAAAGAAACCCTAATTGGGCTTTTGACATTTATCGGGTCACTGTCTTCATTATTGCAAATTTTCATTACGTAGATACCGATCGAAATTATCCGACAACGTATCAAAATTTCCATATTGTAGCTCATTAAAAATCATGATATTGTTACACAATTTCGCTCTAAGGCTCCATATCTATGGAGTTTTACGAATTTGATTTTGATCCAGGCGATATTGACTGAGTTTTTAGTTTTTTAGTTATTCCACTTACAATATTAAAGCGTTTTGGGTTTTTCGGGAGATAATCGCTATAAAAATGTGAGAAGGCCATTGCTGTAAATTCACAATTTTCCTTACGTTGTAGCCAAATTTCTTTCTAAAGACATTTTCATCTTCATTTTTTATTGCGTATATTCATTGAATCATTGAAGTTAACTAAATGTATGTTCCATTTCTACTTTCAGTTTGTATATCCAATGGACCTCTGGGTATGATCACTGGCAGCATCCATGATTGGCAAATAACAGCTTCCTCCACCTACCCGCAGAACTGGGATAAGGGCTGCCATGAAAAATATGCCAGAGTATATTTACCCAATAAATATGGTTGGTGTGCCAAGTACAAATCTTCATCAGAATGGCTCCAAGTTGATCTTGGAGTTGCAGCTAGGGTAAGTTGCTTGATTTTAATTCTGAAACATTGTCAATTATAATTGAGTTTAGTGTGATTAGTAGTGTTAACTATTAATTTTCTCGTGTGCGAAAAGTCGAGAGCAGTAATACCCACAGCCAGCTTCCATAAAAAATATATTCCCGCCACCACAATTCTCGTGACGATCATGTGAGGATATACAATGACGAATACTATGACTTGTTGAGTCAGTATATAGATAGTCACATTCCTTAACTTGTCCATCACAAACCGCAAATCTGAATTGTTCCTAATCAATAACCAGCGTTGAGCTATGTTCTATGTACTGCGTTTGGTAAACCCCATAAAGATTGACTGCCCAAGTTGACGTGTTTCTTTTGTCTGTGTCATGTTTACGACTCACAAAACAAGTGGAGCAAAATTTCAAGATGGTCCCTTAAATTTGATACGAACCCTGAAATGCATTCAATCAAAACTAGATGATATCAATGTCTTTTAAACTGAAATATTTTTAACCTATGTCTCGTTAATCAAGGTATACATCTTCAGCTTCATATAGGCTTTAAATATCTGAGATTTTTTACACTATTGTATTTTGAATATATGGCATATCGGGTAACGTGAAGTTATAGGTTTTAAAATGAAGCCCTTGTCGTATACCGTCTTGTAAGGAAATAAATAATTTTACTCGAAACATTATAGTCAACACCTTTTATCTGGGAGGGTTTTACTTACTGGCGAAATTTAGAATATAAATTGGTGAATTTTTGCATACTTCTTTTCTGGACCACTCGCAAAATCACTTACGCCTTGCAATGAAAGACCATGATCTTAGAATTTATTGCGTATATATATCTTGGTTTTAAATGGAAGTTCATAACGTCATTGACCATCATAATTTGATAGAATAGCGTTGCACATCCAAAATCCATTCTAAGAGAGAAATCTTTGCATTGCCGTGGTCTGCCCAGATGCTCCTTTCTTCTCCTGTCGACTTGGAGCATTCGACAGCTGGATAACTGATGAGTTCTCGCTTATAAATCTGACCCGTATAAACCTAATATGCTCCTTTCTCGCTTTTATGAAACCAAAATAACTGTTTCATATTAAGATTGGGTGATAGTATTCAAGTTGGCTTATCATTGCCTTATCGAGTGGATCTTGGGATTGGTCAGAAATGAATATCATAGTCCTTTTTGTCACCTTCTTGATAAATGAGCGCGGAATTTATACGATAGCGCACTAAATAGCACAGGTCATACCGAATGCTTTTACAAGCCCATCTGAAAAACATTTGACTTCCATGGTCTACCCGCTCATATGACTTTTGCACAAAAGTAATCACGTTCCATGGAGCCTCCTTGTGTCCTTGTAGCTATAGGTAAAGAGTATGATAATATCAAAGCCGTTCAACTGACAATTTTTTCTTATTAATAGCCATTATCGTTCTCATTGTTCAAATCCTTACCTTTTTTGCATATTTTCCAGGTCACGGGTGTCATGACCCAAGGTCGTGGTGATGGCGTCGAATGGGTTACGTCATACATGATTTCTTACAGTATGGATGCTTTCCATTGGCAGTATGTTACTGATCACTATGGTAACCAAAAGGTAAGAATCCACATCCGTTTGAACAAAGTTCTGGCATAACTGGATCGAAGAAATAATAAAAACCGGAAGTAGAAAACAGTGGCTGTGTGTGGTGTAAAAATTATTTTATATGGCAATACTCCTTCTGGATTATTCTCAAAACTGGTAGATAAATCAATTGTCAGATTTCACACATCGAGAGGTACCCACCCCACACACAAGTTTGATCTCAACACAAAGATACTAAAGGATTGTCAAGACCTTCTGTTTCTTGGTATACAACTTAAAAATATTTTAGAAGATATAAAAGATAAAAGAAAATTAACAAAAATCACCTGTTAACGCATTAGCGAACAATTCATGGAAAACACAATGTTTTATTATATGGGTCATGAGAAGATGATTTTTTTTTAAATCTGAATGCATTATGATGATTATTGAAGATTATTTTTATAATTTTAAAGGCGCGTAATCAAACGAAAAACTATAGAAGTGCCTTGCCTGGTGTCGCTCGTTCACAGAAACCACAGAAGTGAATAAGTTCACCGGATTAAGAGTTAATTAAACTAAACCCCGATTAGTGTTTAAGGACTGAATATGTTGATGAGCGTTAACTAAAAGTTTGTCATCTTTTTGATTGTGTCTTATGATGATGGTTTTATCATTTTATTTTTCTGGTTGGAATTTGTCCATTTGATATCCCTCAACACAGCACTGAAACTCGGATAATTATTGGAGATAAATTTACAATTTGAAACTATCCAACAGTGGGTGATACTTGATGGAGAGTGCGCTCTGAGATGTTTTTTTAACTTTCAATAGCGTATCTCGTATCTCGGCATGTCGAGTAGGGCTAAAATAAACACTTACGGAGAACATCATTTTTTGTCAAGAGAAGTGCATTTATATTAAAAGATCTTTATTATTTTGTATTCTATAAAACGTCATAAATTTCGATTGATAAAAGAGAGAATTAAGGGATATAGTGTAGGTCGCTAGTAAGTGCACATGGAGAATAGGAAAACCTTGTAATGAATACCAGTAACCTTGAAGAAAGATGACGGATGTAGAGAAAGTCGCGAGTCATATTGTCACGTAACAAAGATCTGGGGTATGATTTTCCTTAAAATTAAATGGGTATTTCTGAAGTAGGCGAATTATGAGATGTGGAGTAGGTCGCGAGTAACCTACAAAGTGTTGTATGCAAAAGGAATATTAGAACGTATTCTTACAAAACTTCATGATATGAAGTGTAAATATCAAATATAATTCAATTATGAAATATGAAAATACACACCCATAAGTTGCCTAAAGGAATCTGAAGTGTGTTCAACGGTCAAATAGCTCACCTTGTACCTAAGTGTATGTCTACATAAGTATTAAAACATATTGGTAGGTAATATTATAGATAACAACATATACCTTTCGTACTCAGATAACCAACATAGTCCGATTCTCTGATTCACAGATCATCTTCGTAGCTTACTTCCCTTTCTGAATTTGATTGTTTTGCATTCGAAATTCGCTGATATGGAAACCCGATATAAAATATGGTCTTCAACAATTGGATATGATTTTTAAACTATCTTTCGTTTAAGTGGAGCTAGAAAAAGGCCTGATGCTACGTTAAGATGAGTTCAGTTTCTTGATCTTCACTACGTATAATTCCGACCTTCAAATCGTGAGAAATGACCTTCGATCTTTATTTTGGTTTTCTGTAATAGCCACTCATATAGATCCTAATATAGCATTGGTACGATATTAGACGAATATAAACTTATATGAAACATTACTATTAATATCCCTTAAAGAAAAGAAACTGAACATTCTTTCAAAACTATTGCCGCCATATAATTTTATTTCCCAAACTTGACTACATTCCTAAATTGTTTTCTTTCCTTTATTAGCCACAAGTTACACAATGTTATTATAATAATATTTTAAGAAAAAATATTGACAGATATAAAGTGATTGAGATAGAAGAAAAGAGTTTTATTAAGATGGGCAATAGCGATTGACATTCGAACTTCATATTCAACGCCCAATCTTTAATAGTGCGTTATTTTATTTCTTGACCGAATGCAAGTGACGTTGCAGTTTTGCAGAATGCTTTTTAGTGATTGTCGACTCTTGATTCCATGCTCTGGTTTGGGTGATATTATATTGTAAATTCGTTTACTGTGGGATAACTCACAGACTGAAGCGCCCACTTTTCTTAATTCTTGCATATTGCCATCTTCACTAAAAAGATAAATGCAAGTATACAAGAATAATTAAGATAAGTGGTATATTTCAGAATCTCATGTGTGGAGTCTGAAACGTTACTTCTGTTACACTTTTGTGGAAGGTCGGTCTTAGATACATTTGCTAATATTTTAATTTTCGCATATTACTCAAATTAGTATTGCAATGAGCTTACGTCCATCCACGTTAACTCAAACCCGAGCGAATTCATAATAATGATGATTTTTTCCAATATTTTGATAATAAATCCCAAGGTCACTGTTTTTATGTTTTGTTATGAACATAATCCGTTTATGGCTTTATTCAGAAATGGGTAAATATAATCATGTTCTAAAAATAACTTAATGTTTTCGTCATCCAAATCTTGTTATGGGATTTTATTAATCAAAATATAACCCTATTGTCTAAATCTCGTGGGAAGAAAACGGGGGGGCATACGGCTCAAGATTCTATTTTTATCTATGACCACACCTTTGATTCTAATCTCTTTAATATTGGATTTTTATTTTTCCACTCTCCTAAAAATAGGCTCTTGACATGTGACCCACGCTAATATTCCTTCGTTTTCTGACGTCAGAAACGCATATTGTTGGGCAAAGATAATAAACGCAGATTATATATTAGATATCTTATAAAAATATATCTTATTGAAATACGATGTCCATATTCTACCCATATACTGTAACGATAGTATTTTCAATTAATCTTTTTATTTGTCCTGCTTGATCAAAAACCGAAACGAAATCAATTTTCCGTTCCATGCCTTGAGTTGTGAAACTTTATACTTTGATTAATATTCAGAAAATGACGTTAAATTCTACGGATGGTATATTTGATAGTTTGATCATTGATATAAATCTTTTAAGTACAAATATACATTGAACCTGAAGTAATACATAAAACAAAATAATAATATTACACTAGTAAGAATATAAAAAGTAAGTTGAGTGATTATATTGTGGGTAACCAGTGGTGTTTCTAGCTGGGGGGAGCGTGAAAGAATGGCCTGTGCCTACACTCCCCCCCCCCCCCATCCTGTGGCCGTGGCCCCTGCTCGACCCCCCTAACCTGATGAATCCCGCCCCCTCTCCTGTGGCCCCTGCTCGACCCCCCTCACCTGATGTTTCCTGAAAACTGTGGATAAAGAAAAGTCGTTCTTAACGATTGACAAGAGCAATGTGCTATAGCAGTTTGGATAAGGAACTCAAATGAAAGTTGACTTAATATGATGGAAAGTGAACCATGTATAACGAGATTACTTGAAAGTTTGAGTGCAAGTATATATCTTGTCTCTTTCTCTGGAAGCCTCCGAAACCCCTGGTCTCAAGGGGCTTTGGCCTTCGGGTTCCGTCTCAGTGAGATACCTCTCATTTTCGTCTCCCTTCTCAGGCATTTCCTAGATACGCCTCAGCCTATTACTTTTTTAGATGACCGGAAACGGAAATCAATCTCTCTCTAATCCCAGAAATCAAACCAATAGTAGTCTGTGATTAAGTTATGGAAGAGTTAGGAAATAAAGATAAATAAAAATAATATTGATATTAATTATGTTCTGTATGTTCTAAATGAACACATCTCGTTATAATTATACCAGGTATTAACGTGTCATAACAAACCACCAGGTGTCGCTTTAAACATTGTTTATTTATTATTATATACCACCCCGAGATAAAATATAAATAAATACCACTTGGTATACTTGGTATTATATATACAGTTAAAAAAGGGATTGGGTTGTTGGGTATAAGTCTTCGCTATTACTGTTAATTGCAAGATATAATTGCACCATGGGCTATTCAAGCATATTTCGGCAATGGTTGATAAGTCTAAACAGCCATCCAAACGGATTGTCTTCTGAGAACGTTATGTTTATATTCGATATTCGATCATTCCTTAGGGGTACTATTATGTCATCGTTATTTATAAACTATGAATATCTTCCAAACATTTAGTTCCTCCATCTTTCGTCACTGACTCTACAGAATGATGATACTGTCTCGTTTAATTTTAACCCAGACGTCTTACGAAAGTTTTTGTTCTAAAAATATCCAACACATCCAAAAACTTTTATGACATGTTAGTTTGTACGTTAATGACCTTCTTAGAACAAATTTTACTCCTGTCATTCAATTTAAAATACATTTAAAACTGGTACTATAGAAAGCGATAGTCTCGGCGTTTTTCAGTGTGGTATTTTATTTATTCAGCTTAATATGGAGGGCGTTCACCACCTAATTATCAAATCCTTCGTAATTATTTCTTAAGACATGTCAAAATATTTTAACATATTTTCTTAAAAGATTTGTTGGCTTTAGAATTTTGTGTACATTTTTATTTGAAATGACACATCCGTAGGATTTGAGAACTCTTGTTTCAATCAATGTTGTGGATTTCAAATATTTGAAAATGAGAATATGTAATAGTAAAATGAGATATTCTAGGGTTATTTAGTATGTACTCGTAGGAAGCGAGAGGGTGGTAAAATATCACTTTACATATTGAAACAGTGTTGATTTTTTACTCTTCAATCGGAAGTGGTATATGCTCATATACACAACGTCATTCAAGAGAATAATTAGTTAACTAATATTCATATCATATGATCGGTATGTCGGTTTCAATTCGTTCCAGAGATACTGGGGGGTTTGACGTTACCTCTCCACCGTCATCCCCTCCTTTCTCAGGAAAGCCCAAAGTGTTACTGATTAGTTCTTCCCCTTTCTTATGACACGAAAGGTTTTGGTATGTAGATCTATTGGAAAAACAAATTTATTATTTATCAGCAAACACTAATCATTATTATCATATCTTTAAATTACAGGTGTTTGAAGGAAATGCTGATTCCTATGCCGTACGCCATGCCTACCTCGATACTCCTATTATTGCCAGATATATTAAATTTCATACAGTACAATGGCATAGACATCCCAGCATGAGAGTAGAGGTTCTTGGTTGTCAATGTAAGTATATAAATGTGTTAAATGTACCATCACATTAATCTAAAGTACCAGTCTAAACCACCCAAAAGGATCATTCCATGTTTCATGGTTTCATTTCCATCCTTTTTGGTGTATATGTCTTGAGTAAGGATTCGAAAGTGCTTCTTTGAGTCTGTGAATACGTCATATCTTGGAGAAATCAGTCAGTCTGAATTATGCTTGACATTTGACCATTAATAGTTATCCTATGCTGTCGATGACCAAATATCGCCAAAATGAAACGGCAACATATCAGACAATGATCTGGATAGCAATTTTTAGATCTGTCTTTTCCGTTTCCCTGTTTCAAGCTCCTCTGGTGATTTTTAATACAGCCACTGACATATGTGTAGGTTAAAATGCTGACTTTTCTGTTTTAGTATGTAAGGAACCAGTAGGATTACCTCCCTATGGTAAAATAACAGCTTCCTCCAGTAGGAAGTTTAAAAAGAAGAGTTCGTGTCAGCCAGATGATGGTAACATATTCAGTACTAAAGGCTGGTGTCCAAAGAAACAAGACGGTATGTGTATTTAAATTATTTAGCCACGGGATTTAAAATGCAAATATTTTGCAAAGAGACAATCATATCAAGAAATTGTAAAACATTTAGTGATTTGTTTCATTTTCAACCGTGTATCTAGATCGCGTAACCAGATTAGCATCATCAACAGTAATTAATACCAGACATTTGCTTATTTTACAACCACTAACCACACATATCAAAATATAACACAAGCGAAGCATAATAATATACATTTGCACCAATTGACGTTGAAAATATGTCTTAGAAGCTGCAATTATTCAAAATTTATCTTTATTCGTAATTTGAGTTAATTGTTAAAAATACCAAAAATACAATTTTTCATCATAAATAATAATGTAAATTACATAATGTACGAAAATCTTTTTGATGTAAGGACAGTATCCCACTTGGTGTAGAATTAACCTGGCGCCAAAATACATATTCTTAGCAGAATTGAAAATGCAGACATCGTCTGGTACATTAATTGGTCGCCATTTTGAATATTCTACTTAAATATATAAGAAACAGACACTGACTGCATTATTATTTCTAATTAGCATACAATTTGAAAAATGGCACTTTGAAGTAGATCACGTTCTGAAAACACAACCTAGTTACTGCTATTGCAGCGACTTCTACTCTACTTTCATATAGGTAACACAGTGGTTTCGTTATTCCTCCTGCGCCCAGAGAGGACCCAAGCTAAAAAAGCCATGTACGCTTGAATGAAGAAATTTGATGTTATGCTAAGTCAAAAATACGCTTACCATTCTTTGATTGTCTTGGGGAGTTTCACCCTTGAGTTTTTGGACAAGATTTAATGGAAATCAATGACACTCTACTCATATCTTTTTCCCTTGGATGTTACCAAATTTAAAGCAAATATAAGAAATTAAGCATACATATAATCTACATATTAAACTAATATAAATGAAATATGTAAAATAAATTTGAAAATTCCTCCATCAGACATGCTTTAGTGAATATATATTATCATAAATATGATATCCTCATTTTGAAAATATGTCACATAAAAACATGGCGGTTCCATTTCAGAGAACATCTAAAGATAAAACTTGATTTAAAATCATTTTTAATACGAAATTATCCTTAAAAAACATGACAGACAATTTTCAAGTACTTACCTTTGTCTGGGCGTCTAATTTCAGAAAGTTTTGAAAAGAATTCATTATTATGGTTGAGTATTCGCGTCCCAGATTTAACAAAAATGACATTCCTGGCTGAAAACATTTGCAATAACATGCATTTTTATAATCTTTTCATGTCATTTATGCATATTTATATGCTTTTGTAGAAACTAATTTTTTTGTTGTATTGTAGGGCGTTATTCACTCAGTCAGTCATGACGAATAACATAGCGATTGCCTCTGAAGCCATCAAAGGAAGGCATAAGTGGAAGTTATTCTGAATTTCTTCTGCATTTCCGCATGCCTTCTTGTTGCTTAACTAGTTTTTTTTTTTGGTCTTCTGTATATAATTTTAAGTTTTCCAAAAGAGTTTCCCCATTCTTGAACTAGCGCTCTGAAAATCACACATTGTGAAACTCTGTGAGGTTCCCTTTGATATTTATAGTTTAATGTTGAAATGCTTTCCAAACTAAAATGGAGTAAAAAGTGTATGCGAAATCACTTATCACCATTTCATTAAATTTGACACAAGTGTAAGTGATTGGTATATTTTAAGTCAGGTTTCTACTTTATATCAGTAATGCCAGTGTATATTCTCCTGTTGCTTTAAACAAATGTTGGATGTCAGAATTGTAATGAATTGTGGCATTTTGTCAGAGAATCTAACACCTTCTTACTTGTTTCTTAATTTTCCGCAAAGATTAGATTATTGTTTTTTCGTCATTGTTCTTTCTTCTTCTAAATAGTAATTTAGTGATTGTATTAGTGATTTACAGTAACACCGAAACAAAGAAGCATAGGTGATGCTCTAATGTAGACGATACGATCATATTATCTAGATCATATGTTTGTTCATACTTATAGTGGGCTTCCGTCATATTTTGGACTTTTATTTTCGTTAATTTTGCTTTGTTACTTAACGATATTTATGATGTCTTGATATTTTAGAGTCATATACATTTTCAGTTGCCATTAACCATTACTGTCCTATTGACATTCTGCTCAAGTCATCCATTTGTTTATCATATAACTTAAAAGGAGCAATTCACAAGATCATTTTCAAAATCTTGCAATCGACCAAATGGCAATAAGTTGTTAGTACTGAATCAATATGACCATATTTTAAAGATTAATCTGGATGTAAACAGGTGGTGAAGTTGATATACACGCATGGTAAATCGTTTATAAACTTCCGTTTCTATACCTTCATTTCTACCTCAAGTATAATATAAGACGAAACGTGCTAAGATCTACATTAATATATTTTAATGTTATTGAGTACATTTATTGCTGAATTGGCAACAGCTAATAGGCAATAATCCGAAAGATTTTCTTGACTCAATCCAAGTTATGGCGATGATTAATTATTATCACCATAGTTTTTCATGTGGTAATGAATTGATGTGGTCGACAATTGCGGATGTAAATACGAAGAATTGCAATGATGATATCTGCAATGTACATCAATGACCATACTTGACAAGCTTAATTGTATCGGTGGTATTGTGTTAAAATTCACAATTCTTTTTCAACCAGTAGGTTGTTCAATTGCTTACTTTTCGGAAATCATCAATTTGGATGAACACAACTGTAAAAAGCATACATCTTAAGCAATATCTTTAAAGTTAGTAACAAAACTTTTAACAATGTGAACATTTTTAAGCCTCACATATGAAGAGAATATGTTCACATTTCAAGTAACCTTGAGGAAAATGCTTGTTGCCCCCACTTTGGTATTTATATCAAATGAAATTGTCTGTTAGTAATTCTAAAATTATACATTATCACATGTTATCAAATATTAGCACATGCGCTAGTTTATTTAATAGTGTTGAGTGTTGGCGAACCGCTATAGTATTCAAATTGACACTTAGAAATCTAAATGCAAAAGTATAACTGACAAATTAAAAACTAATTATTAATTTTCATGGGGTTTCAAAAATTCGTTTCAAACCTTTCAAAGAATTTGCATAGCGTAAGTGTATATACATGGGACCACTACCTTCAACATCTTATATATTTCATATTATGCATGACATTTGAACATGTTAACAATTTGAAACTATTGTATTTAGTCAAAATACTAAAATATTTAATAAATAATCTACCAATCGGCCTACAAATATGCTTTTTATTGAATTAATGAAAATATACGAGTTATTTTGATGAAAACCACATTTTCAGTACTGTTCGGTTGATTCAAAGCTTCTGGGTGGCTTGTAGATTTCCAATGGGGTAATAGGGTACTATTCAGAAAGAATTTTAAAGAAAATCCAACCAGAGATGCTTCGACATTCTATTACAATAGTGCCTGTCTCAACTGCAAAAATCTACAATGTCAATTGCATATTTGATGCAAAGATATGGTCAAATGACGTCGCCTTGGTCTATTCCTACACCATCAACGTGATACGTTAGAAGACATGTCCTTAAGATTTTTTTCTGCGACTTTGATTTATTTTATTCGACTCGCAAATTTTCTAGGTAGATGAGCATCTATCCTCAAGGTTAAACAAAATTATGAAAAAATGTAGAAAATTTCATAAAAAATATGAAATAATTTCTACTTCTAACAGTGTGAGATATTGTTAGCTTGTCGGTTATAAAAGCCGACTGATTCAATAATTGGTCTTGCTACACAATAAAACGACATGTATTAAGGCCTCCATACATGCGTTTCTTTTGATATTTGGCAAATACAAAGCTAGGGGAATTATAGGCAATTTTCCTGACGAATAGCCCGAAGGAATGAGTTTTGTAAAGATGTATATCCTATTATAAGTTGATTAATATTTTGAAGTGTGTATTAAAGTACTGATATTACAAATTCAATTAATTTATCAGTTATTAACTGCTCGGATAAGCTGGATATTTTCTATCGATGATGCTTGGAAGTTTGCCCGGTTCTCACAAGTATTGAGTTGATGGCAAAAGATGTTTTCAAAAGAGCAATCATGTAGATAGGTTTAGAGCTCCACGATTACAACAATTCAGCATCAAGCAACGCTTACGTTTTTTCACATTTTTACCTGATATTAACTGAACGATAGCCATACTAATCTGGGGTTTATTGCTGAAAATATTGTAATTTTTATGTAAATATCAAATCATTATCTTTTTAAAAGCTCTTATTGAGAAACTTATATTTTGGCTTTTCAATGCTTGGAAATCTTTTGCAATCATTTCTTACTCATTTCTGAGGAAATAACCACATATCACAAATCAGCCTCCTGGAGTCTGTGAGAATTGGATTAAATTTTGAGATGTGTTGATAGGTTTTTTGATCTTACGAAGGATATGTTACAAGAAAAAAAAACACTAACCAATATGGTCTAGTAACCGTCTTTATAGTTCCACCCAACTGAGCAAGAAATATGTCATCTCTCTTTTTCATATAGAGGCATTTAACTTATCTTGTGTGTTTATCTTGAAAGTTAGTTACCTGGTGAATGAATAATAGAGAGCTGTTATTATAAATTAATGTCAAATATTTCAACCATAAAACAGTTTCTCTTTGAATCTCATTATGCCACATCTTACTAAATCGTGATTTTTTGAGCCTTTTATAGTAATTTAACAATAATACATAAAGGGGTTATTACAAGTTCCATAGATTGGTCAAATTCCTTTCATATTTTTGCACAATTTAACAACAATCAGCAATATACACATTGCATACATATTATGTAAAAGCGGTATTAAAATTTAATCGATACATGTATGAGAAAGATTATCTATTTAATCAAATCAATAATGTGAAAATAAGGGGAATACAAAACCCGAATAGTATTTTTCAATCAAATCTTTCACCATGTTGACTTGTCACTAGCTATTAAATTCCTTCTGGTGATTTTACAAAACAACCTTTTTTTGCTTTATTTATATATTTCTTCAATCGGCAAACGATGTACAACAGCATACTCATAATTTTCAAAGGTAGAAATATTCAATGTCATTGTCAAAAACAATGTAAAGGTATGGGCTAAGAATGTCACCTTAGCGCCTTCCAATTTTTTGACATTGTTTATGCGCATTTTATTTTTTCAACCGTAAACATGTCATGTTTTCTAAAAATGAATGAAAACGCCTTGAATTATTACAGTCGCATGTATAACTTTTTCATTTATGCATATTTTATTGCCAAAATTTGACAGAAAGGTCACCGATAAACCTAGTAAAAATATTTTCAAATGCACTACTACAGTGTTTCAGACAGTTGAGCAAATGTGAGCCTTAACCTTCAAAGGTATTGAAAGTTACAGCAGCACACAGCGTCTTTGGCGTAGATGCAGATACTAATCAATTCTCTAAATATGAATTGCATATAGAAGTACCCTTGTAAAATTGAACAGTCATGATAATAGCACATTTTTGTTGAGAAATAATTGTTGAAGTGGGTATTTAAAATTTCAAAATGTTCATACAAATGTTAAGAGGTTGGAGAGAGAGGTGACGTAAGTTAGAGTCACCACGACGAATATGAGCGGTAATTCGTGCAGAGTTGTATTGAGTGTGATCAAACTAGAGAAATTCACACCGAGCGCTCACAGTCAAAAGTCCAAGTCCCTCATTGAACCTGGCCGAATATTTCTAATACTTTGTTGTTAATTGAACGCCTTGAAGACGGCACGTTGTAATTTGATATAGTCAATCAATTGATGAGTGACAATAAGCCACACCTCTTATTTGAAGGACATAGGTATAATTAGTGGCAAGAACTACTACACCCAATATTGTACCCAAAGTATGTAATAGTATTTTAGTCTTTTATACTTACTTGTAGTGTACTAGTTGCTAAGGACTAATTGAATAAGTCAATAAGTTGTAAAGAACGGTGCATTATGGCCACATTTACTTCATAGTATATACACATACCTTAAATTGAAGTCAAAGTTAAAGCAAAATCCTTCTGATACACCATCAATATCAGTAAATAAATATGAACCATTCCAGACATAACATACGTGTTGTTGAATCAGATGATCATCAACAACCATATCAATAAATATTTGGCCGTTTACGACCCTAAATTGTACGATCATACGGATCTTTTACGATCATACGGATCTTCTAACGCCTGATACAGCATTACGTCACTGATCACTAACGTGGTGATTATTATTTTTCATTTAACATTTCAGTAATTCCATATGATCTGGCACCTTGAAATATATGATGTCCAACTTGCAATCAATTCAATTGTTATTCTGGATACCCAATTGTCCAGTCCAAAAACTAATCCTATAATCAAACGACCATATTCCAGTTCATACTGAAATAAAGCTTATCATTAATCTGGAATTTTGAATCATTTCAGAAAATCAGTGGATGCAGATAGATGTTGGTCCACCAACCTTGATTACTGGTGTTATATCTAAAGGTCGTGGTGATACCAAGAGAAATCATTGGGTTGAAAGATT
This sequence comes from Lottia gigantea, assembly GCF_000327385.1. NCBI lineage: Eukaryota > Metazoa > Mollusca > Gastropoda > Lottiidae > Lottia > Lottia gigantea. The sequence continues at coordinate 4,225,284 of NW_008708400.1, forward strand.
CAAGATCTCTTACAGTAATGATACTCAAGTCTGGTACTTCTATAAGGACGCCCACCATCTTGATCCCAAGGTAAGGTCTTTTTGGTCATCTTTTAACCAGAAGGACAAATGTTCCAGAGACCAGCTGGCAAACAATTAGGCTCTTTTCAGATATATTGGAGCTGTGATTTGTGCTCATAAGGCAGCTATATATGATGAGAAAAGTGAAATCTGTAAACTATAGAACGTATTGATTGGCATTATTGTTCACGGGATCTTTTCCATGTGATGTAATCAGACAAAAATGTACCGTTTTGTCTCACAATCCATACTTTGATGGATTTTCAGACTGTGAAAGACTTAGCACCCAGGTTATGAAGACTAACACCATTAGATCACGATTTAGAAGTACTTCGTGTCAAAAAAACTTGACCCTTCTATTCTTTATTCATTGAGCAATTTGTAAAGAAACGTGACCAGGGTCCAATAGCTGGACAATGACCATTGATGTTAGCATAAGATCGTTTTGCTAGAATAGCACGGGCCACCAAATAAGCTTATTAAAGCAATTGCGATAAGTTTTAATTGTACAAGTTGAGCCAATATTGACAAATTGATTATAGTCCGAATTCATCTGTGAAATGATTTTGTATATGGGTCGCTAAAAATATTCGCGGTATATTTTGAGGTATTGTAATAAACATAAAACCTATTGTGGTTGATTTTGACTTTTTGTCATATTGAATACAAGAGATTACCATATCTATATATTGATATTGTTATTGGTATAGTAAGAAATAGTTGTCATATTTCTATAATGTTATACACTCGAAAACCTAATGAAATATAATATCTATTATAAAACATTATTTAATATCCAAGATTGAAGTCCATGACTTCAGTCCCAGTTTCCATCTGAAACAAATACGAACTAGCAGAAAATCATTGCCAGTTTTTGCAATTTGCTACTTACATAAAAGAGGAGGTCAAACATGCAAACTAGATTTGTGAATATGTTTTGAATATTGTATATTAACATATGTTTTTTTATTGCAGGGTAATAAGCGCAATATTTCTTTACGTTAAGTACGCTATGTCGCCATGTCGCTATCAATTCGCAATAACCAGCGTTTTTGATATGCTGCTTCAAATTCAAAATTGCGAAATTTGCAACGACCCTGCGTGCCGGCTGCGATTCAAAACTTGTAACCGATAATAACTCTGTTTTAACGGCACTCTGTCTCTTTTTAGTCTCTGTTTCTTTAGTTAATATGAAACATTCTCGATTTTCGATGTAACTCTTTTCTACACGTTTTATCTTTTTTTCAATCTTTCAAAAATTCTTATAGAATTCGACATATATCTTATTATAGGCTATGTCTGAAGCTTTTTGGGCATTGGTGCTTTTTTTAGTCAAAACTGTTAGATTTTCTTTGTGAACCAGAATTTGATTTACAATTGTGCCAGGTTAAGATTTCATTACTTCTTTTGTGTTTTTATTAAATACGAAATTAATATTTTTTCTCGACTGTATTTATGTAACAAACAAAATCTTTATAATGTTCCTCTTATTAACGCCTTTTTGTAAAAAAAAATATATTTGTTAAATTATCCCCATTTTTGTAGTAAGGATAGATTTATAAGTACGTAGGCATTTGCTACGCATATAGAAACTGGATTAGGTGATAACATTTTTATATAGATGTTTAGATTTCATTAAAATCAGAGTTCATTTATCGGTTCGGTTTCTGATTGTGAACGGGATAAAAAATCAAATCAACTGGAGAAATTTCTGTTTCCTTCTAATGTATGCGGTAAAAGTTGTTTCCCTTTATCGTGACCTAGGCTTAGAGGAAATGACGCGGATGTCCAGTAGAAGATCGTATAATATAAATGTCTTCCATTTTAGAGTCAGTGGCTATGGAGTCCATCGATTAATACAACTTCCTCAAATCTAATACCTGATAAATACTCCGAAGACGGTCTGGTAAGCTCACTAACAGGTGGCGCGCTATCCTGTCACGTGACACTTCTTTTTTTCTAGGTGGCATTTCCGCACCTTATCAAAAAAAGAGTATCGACCATGATAACCGTCCATCATATCTACATCATGCACTCCATCACTATCATCATCATCAATACCATCACCATTATCGTCATCACCAGCACCTCCATTCTCATCGTCATTCACGTTTCTGTGTGGCTTCATTATTTTCTAAGAAAGATTTTTCATTGGATTAGAAAGGTGCGGGAATGCCATCAATTTTAATTTCTTTTGATGATGAATTTTTCTAAGGGCAATGGAAACAAAATACGAAACTCCAAATAATCGACAGAAAATAAAATAAAGAGTATCTTTTTCAAACTGTTTACCCTTGGTGGAAAAACACAATTTTTGAAATAATTCTTTCAACAAAATGTACTAATTGTTGATTCATGAACCAAAACTTTACACACACACAAATTAGATTAAGAATCGTGAATCAGACCAAAAAAAGAGAGTCGTTGTATTATTTGGTGTTTCGTATTTTTGTCTTGAAACAGTCTTCGCATGTTTCCAGCTTGTATTGCCTACTATATTTTCTATGATATAAAAAGCTTTGTACAAAGTAAAGGCTTTGAACAAGTAACTTATTAAGAAATGAATGACAGAATGATTTCTTTTCTATGCTTTGATAATGTTAATGTTCTTGTGAACCCTTGTAATTACCTCCCTTGAATAATATATTGTGTGCGCATGTTTGAATTCTGAAAGCACTTCCTCTCACTGACCACGCATGCTTATTCCTTCGCATGATGTTATTATCTCCCTTATATATTTATTCCTTACGCATGACTGCACTTCATATATATCCTTCTGGAATTCCCTCTTTCCGACCTTTGTCTCTAATCTCCAGTCTCTCTGTCTTTGCATGGTGTCAGACCTCTTTTAACAGACTCCAAACCCACACTCCAGCACCACCACTAGCGCACGTGACCTTCACCGACCAATCCCATACCAGCACGCACGTCACTTTCAGTGTATATCGGGCATGAAAGTAACTCGTTTTGGCATGGGTAGTACCGAAAAATAGCGCACCTCACCTGAACGTAGTTACCTTGCATCCTTGCATCGTGCAGTTTCGCAGCGCACTCATAGCTAATGATGTTTTTACTAATCTAGTTCTGTTTTTCTTAGCTATTTGGTGGAAACAACGATAAGAATTCTGTTAGAACGCATTTCTTGAATTCTCCTTTCGTAGCAAGATTTATTAGATTTCACCCAATAGAATGGAAGGGAAGAATTAGCATGAGAGTTGGACTGTTGGGCTGTCCTTTTAATGGTAAGTGGAACTGTTCCTACCAGGATTATCGATTGATCGATTTGCGCTTTTTTTCTCATTATTTTTCGTTACTGCCTTCAATCTTATTTTCTTCATTAACTTAAAAACAATTACTTTTCATACAAGAATTTGATTTTATACATGTGAATTTTGCCCTCTGAAACATAAGTTGTATTGTCAGGGCTCCATGGGGCATTTCACGAGTCAGTTTACCAACCCCTGAGGATTTTTGCGCATTGCTATTTAATTCGTGAAATATTTGAAGATATTATATAATACAATAATTATATATTTACGACAACCGAAGAAAGGAATTATTTTACATTAGATGGGAAACTAAATGCCATTTTGTACGAAACTAAAGAATTTTTATCGTCTGTATCTCTATTCCCCGCCACCTAGCGTCCACCATTGACATATTGACATGGTTGCTGATCCTAAAAGGAATTTCAAGTTGACAGTCTGCCATTTTGACATGTTGAATAGACTTTAAGACATAAGTAGTCTTACAATCCTCAGCTTAAGCCCAACAGGTGGTCAGAGAAAAATGTTCGGTCGTCCTGTTTTTTTTTTGGTAAAAAGAATATAAAAAGACAGGATTTACCTTTGTTTTGCCAGAGACGATTTTTGAAAATTTGGAAATTATATTTTTTAACCACAATGATCACTAAAGATACTGATTCGACCATATGAAATTCTTACATTTATGTGACAGAACTTTCGCTTACCTAGTTTGTGTTTGAAAAATGTCATCATACTGATCAACCACCATCAAAACTACCATCAGCGGCCAGGTATCCGGCTTGACTTTCCAATAATCATTGCATCTGTCTTTCCAAAATGGTCCAAAATCATCCTTTGTATACATAAGCTAATTTAGTATGGTGTCCTTACAGGTGTCTGTACTGATGGGTTTATGAGGGTTAATGATGACACACCTTGTGGTAAGTATATATGGAGCCTGTTTAAGAACTCACTCTCCGATAAAACGTTTAGAGACTGCAGAGGGAGCTATAAGGTCTATCGAAAAATTGTTCATTTGAGGTTTCCAAACATAAGTGACTTTGATCGGGGACCAGTACACTTGCGTTTCTATGATTAGGTGATCGCTAATGTTTCTTTTAGCTCTCTACGAGAAATACAATCAAATAATAATACACTTAATATGTCAAAATGTCCTTCCTGTTCTTATCTGAGAACAACTTTAACTTTTCCAACAGATCCATGCAAATCATTGTGTGTTTTTCAGTTGAGAATCTTGCTTACAAGAAAGAAAGTTGGATCAACAGCAAACGCCATTACAAACGTCATATCCGGAATCATCTGACTGAAGGTCATGCATCAAAGGCTGTTGACGGTGTGATGGATCTGAACCTTCAAGGCTGTACCTTTTTAGATAATCTGTATGGAGATAATCCCGTGTGGACTGTAGATTTAGGGGATAAAGTTGATGTTTCTGGTGTCATTATATATACCTGGCAGGGAGAAGGTCAAGGTTTGTACAAATTTCCTGTTTTGGGCCACTACAAATTGTTTACCACCCATTAGTCAAATTGCCAAATGCGTTGATGATATTCGGAAAGGAATGAACGCAAAGAAAGTTTGGAATTCTGGATTTGGGGAAAGGTAAATATCATTGTGTTGCTGATTATGGGCTCGATGGATGGTGTGCTTGCCTCTTCTGGAAGACCAAACATCACCTTCTATGAGGCTCTGCCACTGTCATATCGTCATTTGCAAAGGAAGGCCAGGGAATGAACATGATTGGTTTTATAAAAAAAAAAAAAATCATCACGATGTTAATAAACTATTCATTCATCATCATGTTGTAATATCACTCTTGGTTCTGTTTCAGAGAAGAGTGGTAAATCTTTCCGAGAATATATGAAGAATCTAGACAAGTTAGTGGTCTATATTGACGAAGACCTCCGAGAAGAGGACCAATCATATGCCTCAGGCAACATGTGTAATTATGTGTCCAGTTTAAACAATGCACTTTTTAACCAAAAACTCATCTTACAGTGTATCCGCCGCCATGTTGGACGCTATGTGTTAATAGAAGCCTGGGGTGTTCCAAACAGCTGGAGCAGGCTATTCAGTGCCGTCTTGTGTGAGGTTCAAGTTTTTAATTAAATATGGAACCGGAATCGTCGTGTTATTGTTGATATTTGAACTACTGGGTAACATGAGACTATAATTGTTATATTTACTGATATTGTTATTGCAATATAGGGCTGGACAATCCCAAAAACTTTTTATGCGTGAGTTAATTGTATACGAACGAGGTGCAAACTCAAGTGTGGATTTGTAAGAAATTATCAAAGAAATGTACAAAGACACTTTAGTTATGATATTTAGCAATCTATAACATCTAACATTCTCTCTTTGTACTGGACACGTTGATATTCATATAGATACATTCAAAATACAACGTGTATCGTAGTGCGATTTGGATAAAGGACAAAAAAGTTACGGGAGTACTTTGTATATGAAATTATAAAGGAGGTGGATAATTATCTCCTCACTTTGAATGTATTGTATTCAAAAAAGCCGGAGGAAATCTCAAATGAACCTTATAAATAACATTAATCCTTAATGATTGTGTTCTCGACATTGAAGTGTGTCCAGAAAACGATGTGTTCTGTATCGAAACGGAAGTGACGTACTGGTTATGGTGTCATAACCTCAGTGATGCCAAAGCCCTATATATAGGACTTTGGGTGGTGCATGATAAAATAATTACCTCTTTATGAAATGGTCTATATTAATGTTGTATATTTTTTATCGGTAGGCATTTACCACGTAGCAGATAGATATTATACATTCAGGAGTTAAATTTCCAAAGTGTCTAAAATATGAACTTAATGACGGACACACTTTAACCTCGCTGTAAAAAATTCTACCTAGAAAATTGATTAAATTGGAATATCCCTAAAGTTACCTCCCTTTCTGAAGCCTGGTAAATGCCTTATATTGTAGTTTTATAGGGTGAGTCGTTTGTAAATATATCGGAAAAAGGGAAAAGTTAACAACAAGTTTGATATTGCACGAATGTATAAACGAGAAATACTTATTATTTATTATTTTAAATTTTGGCCTTCTGATTTCATTTTACAGACCATTTTCTAAATAAAATTTCCAATAACATTTAAGTCTGAAATCGTTTATGCAAAGTCGTTTTTCTTTTATCAAATCAAAACCAGGTATATCTGATACATGTTGATTTTAACAAGGTTCTCTATTTATTTATTATATTGTATATATATTGTAACGTTATTTTTGGTTATTTCTGTTAATTTTATCTGTTCAGACCGTTCCATAATTCTTGGCAGTTTCCGTAAAACGGAAATTACATGATGGACCATTTGGTTTTGGGCCTTTTCAAGGAAACTGATTTAGAATTGGCTTGAGATTTGAACAGACAGACTTTACGGATAATCCCAGATGAAAGATATTATGTTTTGTAATGTTTTAGATTATTATCACTATGAAACGTTGTCGAAACTGAGAATTATAGATATTATTACTCTTTCCTTCAAATAAGTCCTTGAATTCAAATAAATTAAGGTTGGTTTTCTTTTTACTGATGTACACGAAAGTAATTGCAGGCAAGATAAATTGTCTCAAAACTGAAGGAAGGCAATTTGTCTTGCACCAAATGCAGCTAATTATCATGTTGGCAGCACAGATCTTGTATGGAACTAAAATTCAGGGAAATTTATCACCATTTGTTCCTATCAAAGCATAATGTGAATTAATTTTACCAATTTTGACATCAATTATACAAGTTTCTTCAAGGTTATTCTTGCAATTTAATTAAAAATGAAAGTAACTTGAAAAAAGCAGCAATAAAAATCAGGCTTTCTAAAGTGCGAATTTTAAACAAATTACTTCAATACTGTTCTATTTAACAGTAATTCCCAATGCATAATTTAAGAATCTCGCAGAAAACAAAAATACCATTTATCTGTTAAATATTTTCATTTAATATCTTAGCCAAAGAAGTAAAATATACTTTTTTGATCAAAGAGCAAAAATCATAGATATTTATATGCATTATTTAAATTTTCTAACCATGCATAACTATGTATGTATATATATAATCTATATTATATTACTCAGTGAAGCAGAACCTATGCAGAACAACTTTGTCATTGTATTAAAGTTGGGTTCACTCTTTTGCATACATATATTTTGTTTTAAAAAAATCTTAAAGACGAGCATTACCCAACTAATTGTGTATATCAATTAATGTTTGCAGAATTACATAGAGTTTGAATTATTGTGTCGAAAACCTAAAAAGTAACTGCTTTTGAAGAATTTGACTTACGGATTTTGGAGAAGCTCGTTTGTTCGTTTTAGATTAAATACAAAGGAATTAAATTGAAACATGGCCAAAAGGATCTGCAGCATGAAACATATATACGTCCCAGATAGATAAGGTGCCAAATTGGCATGAAAAATCACTACAAAAAATATAGCACTCAGGAAAAGTTTTCTCGAAGTTATCAAAGTGATTTGAAGTTTTGTTTATTCTGTACCATATTTTCAATTCCTATTCATTGTCTAAAAATATTAATGACCATTTTTATGACAAGAATTTGAATTATCAACATCCGAACTATCTGGGATGATTTTAAATTAAATTTATAATAAAACTATATATTTGTTGTTTTATCTTTGTTTATGTCCTAAGATTTCAGTTCCTAAACTACTAGGAATATCTCAATCTCATCCTTGCGAAACAGACTTTTGCAATTGTGATTGCATTTGTGAATTCGATATTCTCCAGTACACAGTCATAATGTAAGCATTGTATATGTTATATAGCACATTATGACTCATGACTCTCGTTCTGGCGATGTGAAGGACGCTTATATCTTACTCGGATTTTTGTGGCATTCTAAGTCTATTCTTAACAATGAATCACTATGCAGGTCAAATTTCATCACCTACCGTATGAGAGTCTGTTTGAAAGCAGAAAGGGACATTTGAGGTTCCATAAGGAACATTATTCAAATACTTTGGTCGGAGGTTAATTCGAGAAACACGTGTTGATTCTTATGGAATGATTAAAGAATTTACTAATATTACTGTTCGGTATTTATATTCATAATCTAGTCGTATTATTGTTCACCATTACCGGGGGTTGATTTCGGCCTTGAATATGAGCATTAGTCTTCAGGGGAACTAGAACTGTGTGCAATCTCACAATTCCTTGTCTAAGAAGGCTATTTTGTTTATGTTAAGCTCTGAACACTATTACTGATTAGCTTATCTGAACAATTTAATTTTTTTTTAAACCAAGTACGATTGACCTCAATAGAGTGGCGAACCACGTCTTTTAAATTATTTTCAATAACGTTTCAATTAACCAACGTCAACCCCTAACTTGGTCAAATTATTTGCCCTACACAATTATATCAAAAACAGCCTATTGTGTCAGACGTAACCTAGCTTTGGGAATTTCATATATCCATAAAACGGTATGTTATCACATCAAATATGATAATGAGACGTCGTATAGAGTTATAATGACAGTCAGATAAAATATGTTTATTAGGTTTCATATTTATATAGCACAATAGAACATCAATATATATTTTAAATAGAATAACGTAAAAAGCAAAAATGTTTCTAGCCATAAGCTGACACTTTTGGAATAAAATGAAAAACACGTAGTAAACATTCTTTGGTGATCAAATCCGTATTGTGTCCAAATTGTATAATACAAATGAAAAGAAATGGGGTTTCACGTCATCCCAGATTCCAAATCGTATAAAAATGAAGTGGTGTTTTACGAAATGTTGATTCCAAATTGTATATCCTGAAGCCTTGATTCATTTGGCATTTTAAAACAGGTATTGGTATATGTTTAAAAAAAGGGAAAAAAGTTGTTAACTTTCATGAACGTAATATTTTAGGTCTTACTTTTCTGCCCCTGAAAGAGTTCACGAAGAGAACGAGAGAAACACAGTGAACTCAAAATAATACCTTGCCTTCATTAGACAGTTTTCTACAACGATTTGATATCACGCTATCCAGCCAATCAGACCTCAACAGAAAGACCGAAAATAATATGGCATATTTGTTTCTTTCTGTTGATAGATCTGATTGCTATTCGGTTCGGTTCAATCAAATCGAATCATTACAAACTAACGTAATACAAGTACCTCATGTAGTCAAGGTATTAGATGGTTATACCTTGACATTGTGAAGATGCAAGAGAAATAAATAATGACACTATTTTTCAAATGTTATTAATTTCTAGTTCGATTTCTTAATTTCGATAAAATATTTGTTTCCTCTTGTATATTTCATGAGTGCTTGGTGAAATATCACCATCAAAAGGACCGGATATTGAATATGAAATAATTATAACTAATAATCCAATATTGGACATAATCTCATAATCCATAACCATACACCCTGCTGACAATTATAATCCATAAATAAAGTTTTCATGATAAATTGGCTTTTAACGGCTTAACCTGTCCATCTTAATAATCCTAGAGTCATCTTGAGCAATGCCTTTACGTTATTCAATATGTGTAATAATGGGGGGCAAGTTCTTGACCCTTGATGTCCGCAGTTCAAGTGGATTCAGGTGTGTTTTTGGCAAAGTTTTGATAAATTTTTTATTGGCTTTTTGTTTATGAAAATACAGAGTAAAAGGCATACGTGTCTGAATTTATTTGGAGCTGAGCTATTATTTTCACCTTTATAACCAAAACTTATTACCTATAAGGCTGTTCATTAAAGTTCATTCAAAACTAATGACAATATGAATACAACTTTCAGTATCCCTTGAAATTGTTAGAAAGAAAAGTTATCACAAGAAATATGTCCATCATTGCCCAACGCTTGCATTGTTTCAAGTTTCATATTGGTAAAACGGTGGAAACATATACCTTCTAACTAGACCAAATCAATTCGTGATGGTTGAAAATTTGACACAGAAATTATCGTTTTTCTCAATATTTTAAAGATATAATTGCAAAATCCAAAGTCAAGGATATCATTTTCATATTTCATATTGATTACATACAACTTCAATGAATCATTGGAATACATGTAGTCGTTTTTTATATAAACTTTAAGGACAGGATAAGAATTGTACACGTATGGTTTTTCATTTAATCTTGAAAAGTTCCATGTTATTTTTGCATTCAGTATAAACAGTAAAAACAAGTGACTGGTTATCGAAGCTACATTTGAAGTTGTATAATGTTTCTGTTCGTACGTTTTTTATTCATAATATCAATTCTACATTTTATATAAAAAATAACAAATTGGGTAGTCGCAAGATATTTTTTGAATGAACAGTTTTTTGACGGATTCGTTTACAAAAAAAATCTTTTCGACGGAAGTGACTCTTATCCACTGTTGAAAAATCATGGAAGCCATGATGACATGAAATATTCCAGCCAAAGACAACATTAAGAACAGGCTGCAGACCTGAGACCTGCTCATAAGTTTTTGAACTCAACAACACTAAAGTGGACAGGATAAAGATTTTTTTAATCAAATCACTACCGTTACGATTTGTCTCCACCAGCTTCCAATGGACCACTAGTAGTCTACGTTCACTGAAAACTTGAATTGCATGCTAATACATGTAAACTGAAAAGTAAGCCAATTCTTTGTCCAAACATGATGGATTATCTGTACTTGATCCATTGGATAGATGTAAAGATTATACATTTATAATATAATCTATCAAATGCATAATAAACTGCATTATCTTGTTGAGACTGATAAATTACCTGTATAATGTCTTATTGAAATTAATATTATCCTATTACATAACGTAATTTAATATCAGACACGCCCACTACTGTCATAACGTCATTGTTCAAATTGCATAATGTCAAATTCGATACTTATGTACATGTATATATTTGCACTTGAATTACAGGGATAAACTTGCAAGGTGTTCTAGCATAGAGGTACCTTTTAGTGAGTCGAATTGACAAAAGTAAACTCTTTTTAGATGATAATTGTAGTATATCGTTTTATTAAAAAAAAATAGAAAAGGTATCGATTGCGAAGTCAATATTTATTTTTGCTAAAAATTCTCTAAGAAACTTGGCAGGTAAGATCGCAATAATGATATCTCGGATGAGTTAAAAAAAAAAAGATGTTTTTCCCGGGTTCTAGTATTTAGAATGTCTGAAAATGTATACTTCCATTTCTCAACTTCCATTTTCTCAACAACTACATACCTCGAATTAGTCTAGTTTGCAAAACTGCACTATTGGATAGGTTCCAATATAAAGGAATTTTCCAATTTTTTAAGCCAATCTAAAGCTGGAATTTATGGGAAATTGAATAGGCTTCCTGAGTCGTGTCCAAACTCTTCTGAATACCTTAAAAGGTCAAAACATTGATTTCAGCTTGCCGATAGGGTTTACTGACTCGACATTCTTGAAATTCCTTGCTTTGACAAATATGTGATTATTATTGGAAACAATGCCTTTATATCCTTCATATTAGATATAAAGATAAAGGAATATAATATCATATTTATGGTAATATATCAAATGTTATTTTTATATTAGGATATATTATTAGCAAGGATAGTAATATTATTTTAAAATTTGTAAAATATACCCAAATCTATCAAAATAGATGTGAATAACGCGACGGGATATGAATGAACATATCGTTTGGTTTAGACCCGATTTTTGTCACAATTATTGTCCCTCAATTTCACGCCTTTCTTACTCTTTACACAAAATGTGGCGGTTTGAAGATAACGAATGGCGCTACAGACACAATAGAGCAGTAATATTTGGGTCTGTTTTTTGAAAACGATATGCGAGTTTGCACAAAGCTGATCTCCGGTGTTTTTATGATTGTTTAATTCAGCTTAAAAAATTTAATTCATCAGAGGATTTCATCTTTAAAAAATGTAATTTAAATATATCCAGTCTGAATTACATAGCTAATGTGCTGATTAAAGTCATCAGTAGGTTGACGCCAAAATTTTACTCGCCTTACAGATTTCATTCATTGCAGTTTTTCAATTAGGGTTTTCTACTTTCTATCGCCTCTATTGACATCATATTTTATTATGGGTAATAATATCAAATATAATCTTTTTCACCGATTCAAAATTAACATATCAAATAAACAATAATAGCTACGAGGACTCTCCGAGTTGAAAAACCCAGTCGTTCAGTGGAATCCTGTGTTACGGAAGAGTGACACCCGCGACAGTGCTTATGATAGTGTAGCTTAAAATCACCAAAGGTAACTTACGGCATAAGATGTGATTTTGTACTTAGAAGTTTTCAGACTTAAGTGGCCTCGGATTGGGAGAAAACATAGCCACACCCCTTTTCTTCAACCTAATGCCTGCTTGAGCGTCTTCAGTGCTCTTTGCCCCCAAGATAATACTGTGGTCCCTATTCGGCTCCTCCACCTAGTAATTCATAAAAGCGTCAATGGGTGGCTCATTTAGGTATTTCTTAACTGAATGGTCTTCTGGCTATTGCAAAATAGACCAGTGAAGAATCTACAACTAGAATTGAAGCTATTACTTAATATACTAATTTTGATATTCTGCATTGCTCTCATTTTAGGATATATACAAAACTTCACAAATTGATATAAATATGTATTGAAACTAAATGATATCTGAGGTCAGTAAATGTATGGTGGCATTGCGTGATGAAATTGTAACAATTTAAACTATCTTACCATAAGATATTGTATTTTAATAATATATTAACCCCTGCTCTATCACAGTGGATCAAATTTACGCTTCATTGTACCTGCAATACCAAGCCAAAAGTTAAAGTCATTTCAGTATTTTGAATGAATGCAATGCATTGAATAAATAGATATTAAGAGCATTTAAAAAATGTCAAATTTTTAGGGTTTAGTTAAGGTTGTGATATTTTTCGGGAAATTTCAAACTCAGTAAAATGAAATGTTTATAGTGGCAATTAAGGTTTCACATTTGAAACCACGACTAAACTTTCAATTCTGTATTTTTTAATCCTCCCTTTGCCTCATATCAACATGGATTGTGCTACGGTCTTGCAATCATTAGCTTCCTAAGCCTTTTTGCTTACATGCTTGCAAACATGTAAACACTTTACTATTGAATATTTTTGAATATTTTGAGTTTTAATATGTTAACTTCTGAACTTTTCCCGAACAGACCAACCCTGTCCTGTACTGGTAATGATGCTGTTAACAATTTCAAATATCATTGCATCAATGTAAGTATAGGCCATTAGCAATAGTTACATCTGATGATCCAATTAGGCTGTGAAAAAGATTGTACGTAACAGCAAATATCATTCATTTTTTAAATGTTTCGATAAAAAAGACTTAAACAATAGAGGGTTGTTTTAAACCAAACACCAAACAATATCAAGTTTTAACTTTAAGATTTAAAGTATCTACAAATACAGTTTATCTCATTATGTACATGTAGTTTATTTAAACTTTGATTGTAAAATGCCAATGCAGCCTACTGATATTGCAACCAACCCTGTTTATGATTTTGTATTGTTTGATGTTTGATGCCATTTATTTCACACCATCGGTTGTTACCGTACTTCGGTTTGTATATCTAATTTACTACACAACCAAGCGTTTCTTACACTTATGGTACGGCCCATTTCTGTATGTATTCTTGATATTTATTAAGGCTTATCAGTGTTTATATGTGTATATTTTTAAGTGGTGTGGTTCTCCAGCACTAACTATATAAGGAATATGAAGTAGAATATAGTGTCGTGTAATGTGGGAACGCAAAAGTTAAGTTCGACATTGAGATCAGGGTAATAGACCAAAGATGGACAGCAAAGTATACACCCATACACTGCTAAGTATACACCACACCCTTTAAGCCTCCCATACATAGCTAAGTATACACACCCTTTAAGCATCCCATACATAGCTGAGTATACACACCCTTTAAGCCCCCCATAATAAGCTAAGTATACACATCCTTAAGCCCCCATTACACAGCTAAGTATACACACCAATAAAGCCCCCATACACAGCAAAGCATATATATCCCTGAAGCCCCCTCCCCCCACCCCCCATACACAGCTAAGTATACATACCCTTAAAGCCTCCCATAAACAGATAAGTATACACACCCTTTAAGCATCCCATACCATAACAGATAAATACACAGCAACGCATACATATCCTTTAAGCCCCCCATAGACAGCAAGTCTCCCATAGACAGCAACGTATATACACCCTTTAAACATCCCATACACAGCTAAGTATACCCATCCTTTAAGCCCCCAATACACAGCAATGTTTATTCATCCTGTAAACCCCCCTAACACAGTAAAGGCTAAATAGCTTTTTAAAATCTTTTTCTCACTGCATATACTTTGTGAACTGGCAGGCTGTCATATTGTCAAATACATAGCAGTTTTAAGACTAAAAATAAAACAAAATATGTAGATGTCACCTTGAAACCTGTACATAAGTCGGTCTTAAAAAAAACCTTTGATAATTCAAAAATATGAGAAAAACAAATGTAAACAAAAATGCACATAACCTTGTCTGTATGACGATCAAATTGATATAATAAAGTAGTAGATAATAATGAGATTTTTGGGACAAATTCGTGGATGTCGCCTATTGATTTGAGAGGATTATTATTGTGTTCTCAATTGATTTGAATTCTTGCAGAGCTTTTCCTGTATTTCCTTCCCGTATTTATCCCGTTGAGATAGACACAATTAAATGTGGAAGCTCTGACAAAATTTCCACATTGCACACTGCATTGTATTGCTTTTTAAGGTGCAGAGAAATGGGACTTGAAAGGAAAAATCCTTTTCAATCAACAAGTCATATTTTAGGGGGTTTTGTCTTTCATGTGAAAAAATAATAATTGAAGTTATTTGAAATATTTTCATCCTAAAATGTCATTTTTACAAGAATAAAGATTCTTTTTAATATGCACAATGTAAACTAATCGCACCATCTATTTTAAATATAAACCTAATATTTTAAATCTTCTCAACTGTGAAATATTTCTATTTTTATGTCCATTAAAAGACCAAATATTTGGAGGCGGCCATAAAATTCCGACTTATTAACGTTTTTAATTGGCGATTTGTTGACGTCAAATACCTTCTTTTTTTTTATTTATGCAATAATATGTTTCTGATTACTGGACACCCACGTAAGTTAAAGATGTGAAAAAAACGAATTACATATTTGGTGGGTTTTGAATCAAACATAACGTCAAGCATACATTTTATACCTTTTGAATATGTGTCAGAATGAACCAAATCAATCCCAATTTTCAAAAGTTTTCTTGGGGAGAAACATCTCAAGCATCCCATTGGAGGCTTTTTCATATAATGAGCTTCAACACAGCTCCTACCTTTTGAATCTCAATCACGACAGTTGTCCACCCATTAAGTCGGTCTGCCCCTGATATGTACCCCCAATCTGGGAGGCTGGCGTCGATGCTGATGTCAGTGGTCTCTACGAGCAAAGATGGGTGTCGCTCAATGACTTAGAAGCTTGTTTGAGTTTCATTCAGACACGTTTTCTTGTGCCTACTGATGATCAGTCACTCTTTTAACGTGAAGCTGGTGGCTACGTTAAATACCTAGACAATTAAAAACTGAAAAAGGTAAGTTTTTTTCCCCTGTCGTAGCTAAATTTTTCTGATTGCGCACTGTATGGGTTGAGCTCTTCATTGGACTTAATTTACATGCTAAGTAGAAGCTACACCTTATTGCGGTGGTAAATAAAACAAAACCTAGATGTAGTCTCGCTGGTCCTCCGTACTCATGTATTAATGGCTATTATCATTTCTTACATGATGTAAAATGACTCTACATTCTTCAGTTTTATTATTCACAAACAGCAGGAGACTTTGAAATCTGTCACCTCAACACGTCAACAAGACATAGAAATATACCAAGAATTTGAAATGTGACGAAACACATTTCTGATTTATAACATGGGGACCCCTGAAACTTATACAAAACCCGGGGTTAATTTTATACAGAATTTTGATATTTAAATGCCTATTTTCTATTATGTACTAATTCGTGTATGATATAAGTAATTAATTAACATGACATTTATTAGGTTATTATGGTGAGTTTTTCAACAAAATTATTATTAATGGATCTTTTTTTTATACAAGTCGTTAAGCACTATAAGACATAAACTTGTACAAGGTGATAAAAGGGAACAATACGGATGTTAATAACCGCTTTATCACTGTGAAATTATAAAGAATTGTTTAATATACAAAACACATACATGTATAAATCAGATCGTAACATCTTAATGATTTTTGAAACATGAATATTAATATTAAGTCAAATATGTATAAATGAGTGTGGTTCGTTAATAGACTCTTAAATGTTTGGGTTTTTGTAAATAAAAAAGTCTTTTGTAAAGAAAAGCAATGTCTTTTCCTTAAAAATATCAGATTGTATAATGAACATTTTGATGGACCGTGAGATTTTTTCCGCTTTGTACTGCTCTGAGAATGAGATTTTGATGAGACTTAGAAAGCCAATGCACGACATTCTTAAAAAAATACTAAAATTAGTCTCCTGTCATTATCCTGTTCAAACAACATCAGCTTGCAATTACATTAAAAACAACGGCGTACGAAATTGATAAACTAAGGATATTACTAACTACATGTACCAGCAATGGTTGATTATACTGTAAGTCAAGAGCGCAATATTAGTATTTTCACAAAGATTTGCATTCTCAGGGAGTCTGAAATTGCCACGGCACCACCAAAGGGAAATGATTGTGATCTGGTTCCAATTTTGCTAACCTGTGGCGTGTTAGCCATCTGTTCCGACCACCGTTTTGTATCAAACAAACAATACATGGTATGCTACGTTTGTGGTTAATATGATTCGGGGAATGTTACAGAATATGAAAACAAACCCGACTATTTTACACAAATACCGCCTCACCGACTCAAAAGGGACGAACTGTTATTGTCTTAGTGCGACGTCTTGATATATTCAAGATGGTGTCGCATGCAGACTTCTAAGCGAAGTAAGATGGCAATAAACAATCTTTGAAAAATAACGATCAAAATAAGAAAAATAGTATGTTCTTTTTGAATATGAAGAAAACATTTCACTTTTTCCCTCATTAAAATAATCAGACAAAGAAGAGAGACTAGGCATTTCCCATTGGAATTCCATCAGCAAAGGCCTCCATGGGAATCAACAAGAAAAAAATCTGAAAAGAATACAGTCATATTTAAAATTGACTGACGGTTTAAAAAATCCGTTCACATCGTACATAAAGAGAGCAGAGATAAGGGTCACCACCCCAGTCCCGATTTTCACTAAAGCCTTATTACTGGACCACTTAAGGGTGTTTTGTAAAGAGTAAATCCAGATTTTGTTACAGGTAGAAAACGAGCTAAGACAATCATGGGTCTAGAAAACATGTTCATACAAGGGCGTTCTGATTTCTAACCTTAGCACAGTCGATAGCTAACAGAGGCTAATGAGATTCAACAGGTTGAGATCTACTGGAACTTCTATTTTGTTTTATAGGGTAGCCACACATGACGTTCTCGTCAACTCGCTATTAGAAAAGTGTGTTCTATAATTGCATATTTCCATTCTCTATTCATCGTCAAATGGCATTAGTTATAATTACATCAAAAGGGATTGATAAATAAACAGTTGGAGTATAATTAAGTATAAATTTTCATAGTGAAGACATGCTTGTAATTTTTAGATAACGGGATACGAAGCTATCATGCCCAACTATCGAACAGATGTGGTTTTTGCACAGAATAGTCCAGAAGTGTGCAAATGAGGGGAGAAACCCGTTGAATTTGAAATTTCGCTGTTATTTAGGTAATGGCGTAAATGTCGGTTCCAGCATGGTCAAACAGAACCTGGACCTTCCCAGCGAAGTCACCTCTGCATGGGGTTGTTTTCACGGACAAATTATTTTCTGTCAGAGAATTTGTACTATTTCTGTCAACAGATTGTTACGATGGCCTGAAAGTATGTATATAAGTATACCATATGGGAATACTGTTAATAATTAGCGATGTTGTAATATATTTATTGTACTGCTTAAACGTATTGACCTCATAATCCTCAAGGTTATTCTGATATTCATTTCTTATTGAGATCAGATCGTTTAAACATTGTCTAGCAAATTGAAGGTTTGGTACTTGTTTTAGAATCACAAGAGAAAAGTGGCAAGCCGATTCATTATATTTAGCAAACATTACTGTGGAATAAATGAAACGAAAACAATATCGACCACCTTTTAAGAAATGAAACAAACTATAGTACCGCTTTTCTAGGACAATTTAAATCCATGTTTTCAGCTTTCATTGAACCATTTGGTTTTTCTAGTAGACAGACGATGTAACGAACACTAGTACAGATATTAAAGGCCTTGAGGTTTGAATCATGGATGTAAAAGAGACTTGATGGAGGGAAATGACCAAATTTGACCAAAATGTGTTTATGATCTCGTCCTCATAAACTACGTTCATTTATAATAATTCCATTGTATTGCTTCACTAAATACCCCCGACACACAAACCCCGTCCCTCATTCTGCCTTCCACTTTTATAGCTACGTACACATTTTGTAATTCATTTAACTAATATTAATATTTATAAGCTTCTGTGTTTGGGAAATATACATACAGAAAATATGGTAAACTTTGTACAAAGATTATTTTAAATTGACTGAAGGGAGCTAACACAGATTTTCAATTAAAATCAGACAACAATACTCCATGTGTGTATTATAAGCTTAAGATTAAAATGCATACGGGAGCCTTTTTCTTAGTTTCCTTTGATGAAAACGCAATAAAATTTTACGAAAATTTCTCCTTTAGACTCTTTTTCACAAAAATATATTTGAAATGTTCATTGGCTAGTGTTATGTGCTAAAGAATTTGTAAAGAATACAACTGTGCATTGATCATACAATTTATCTAAAATGACCACTTTAATAGTTTGAGCATAGAGGGTAATTCAAAGTAGAACAGTCTTTTGTGTCTAACAATCTTTCGTCTTCATTGAACACCACACACAATTTAGTTTCTATTTGGTTGGGCTCGCTATCACCCCATAAACTATCAAATCCATTGTCAAATACTATACCATTATCCCATACATATTTCTGTAGAGTCAAGTTGTATTTTAATCCTATCCAAACGTGATCATTCCTGAAATGTATGAAGAAATTAATACAGTATAAAGTTCACGAAGTTGCAGACTGAAAAAAGGTCATGAAATGAGCACGAGATGACACCTGCCAATGTTTATATACTTAGATAATTGAAACATAGGTCTATAATTATTCTCCAATCTTCATGTGCAATAACGAATAGCGAATACAGCCAATCAGAGCTTTCTGTTCAGAGCTTTAATTGGATGTATTCGTAGGCCAACAACAATCAAATTGCTGAATACAAGAATGGTGGCTATTAAAGTCACGGTATAATACGAGGTTTGTAATACTATGACATTGAGAAGATGACATTCCCCAATTTTAACCTTAACCTAAAGTACCACCTTTACCTTGGTACAAAACTTCACAAATTGAAAAAAATAGTCTATCAAGAACTGCGTGTTAAGTGCAGTTGCGGCGCCAATGGGAATACGTTGGGCAGACTGACTCAATAGAGCGACAACTTACTGTCGAGGCTGAATTCAAAATGCGGCCAATATGTGGAGGCATCTTGTCGCAAGCCACTCTTAAAGATTCTCCCAAGAAACATTTCGAAAAATCGTATAAAAATCATATTTTTTGTTACAATTTGTTAAAAATAAAGTGGGGGTACAATTGTGATACAAACCATTTTTCTAGTACCTCATAAACATATTGTAATTTAATGTAAAAATAATTATCGAAGACCAAGCAAGATTCGGAAAACAATGTGGTAAGAGATTAGTACAGGAAGCCTTAAAACCCCTTATTAAAAATGTTCTATTAAATTACTTAGAATATAAGAATACTTACGGAGCCTCATCAATAAGCATTTGATGAACCATCTGGCCGTCGTCTAGTGACTTGATAATCGCCAATATGTCTCCATTTAGTTTGCATTCTGCCTTGGCCTCTTCTTGCGGAAGTATACGTTTTATAACATTTCTTTCTAAATAAAGATGAACATAATGATGTAGAAAAGAATAGTTTTTTTTTTATCAAATATTATTGAATGATCACCTCGATGAAAATTAATTTCCACCGAGGGAAAATACAAGTTTTCAATTAAAAATTCTAGGATTATCACCTGGGTGAAATACAAGTTTTTAATTCAAAATTATTTTTTATTATCATATTCCAGTAATTGGTTTGATATTCACCGCTGTCTTCCTTGTATTCCAAGGATTCAGATCGCACTGTTGTCAAATAAAAACATAAAATGATAACATCGCATGCTGTGGAATTTCACGGATGAAGATGTAGGTGGTAGTTTGACAGGCTCAAAGAACGACCTTGCTTCGATCATTTTTGTGCCCTAAAGTGCGTATTTGATGCAGGATAGTCCCCATGGTTTCATCACACAGGTAGCACATTACTCGCTCACCAAAATTTATGATAATCTCACGGTCTTGGCCGGGTGCCAAGAATGTCCGAATGATAGAAATGGCTTTCAATAATTTCTTGTAAGCAGATTCCTTGCCTATTTCGAAGATCTGCGACGTTGAATCGCTCCCTGAAAAAGAACGTGAGAACGACAGGGAGGAACACAATACACTTAGTTTGTTGGTGATTTCATGAATGTTATGATTAACTGTTGGGTTTTACAATAATTGTCTATCCGCATAGAAAAAGAATTCCTTCCGATTCTCTTTCTCTGACATCATTTGACAATAATACACCCACAGGACGAACAAGCCAGTGTCTTCCCCTACTAGGGAGGTAGTGTACATCTCTGAAAACGATACTGTCGTTGTAGCGACAAGGACATCAGCATAAACATCTGACTGTATAGTTTTGATTCCCAACTGGTTCATTTCGCTCACGATGATATGCATTAAGCGTTGCTTCTTAGCGCCATGTGACAGGAAATAGTCTCCTTTGCCGTTGAACATTCCTGTTGGATTAACCAAAACAACTTCATTAACATGTCCGCGCTACCTCCGTCGGTAAGTATTGTCTTTAATACTCGGTGAATCCAATATCACGGTTTTTGCCATACTTGCGCAACGTCAGCGTACGACATGGCTATATCCTTGTAGGTAGTGCCAGTACTTTTCAGCGCTGTCATGAAACATTGTTCAATAGTCAGATCACATCCAGTCAAAAATATATCCATTTTCCTCACAGTATGAAGTTTTGCATAATTTGAATATAAAGATATGCACTCTTGAGGTAGATGTAAAGCGGATGTAAAGAGAGGAAGTTTTCCGGATCGGTCAGCAGCAATCAGATTGCGAGTAAGCTGTACGGTCCCCATGTATCTGGAAGTTTCGTCGGAATTTGAGAGATCATCACCTAGCTGCTTTATCAATGTTTTAAGTTTTCCCTTTCAAAATCTAATCAACGGCGTTTTCTCCATAGACTGTCAAGATTATCTCTGAGAAATCAGACAGCGTGGAGTAGATGCAACTTAGGTAAAAAGTTTATTGAGGATGGACCAGGTTCATGAAAAAACCTCATCATTTCAGACCAGTTGGGAGTGATCTTTGAGAACGGCACAGAATACCTCTAAAGGTAGTCAAGATTCCATGATCAAACTTCGTAGTGGAGGGAACATTGTTTCGCTGGTGATTTGACGGTAACCGGCAGAAAATAAAGGATTGGTACTGGACATTTCCGACAATTTAAGTTCAGAAAGCTTCCGACGAGTAACAATTTTTCAGATGGAAACCAATTTTTTGTGAAAATGCTTCGAACATTGCCATTCCATGGAACGAATCTCGCCCATCCAAAGTACGAACATTGTGGTCAGAATTGTCAGCAAACAGCAACAGTGATCCATTGGCTTATGCTCAAGTTTAAACGCTTGATGAATTTTTTTCTCGACTGGTCACTGGCTCCATACTGAGATATTTCATAAAAACCCCGAAGAATAAATTTCTCCTGCTCCTGCATAGGTCTTCCAGTTTTTGATTTTTTTGCCGGTTGTGAAGTTCACACAGCACGAATGGTGATAAACCGTGGCCGTCGCACGCAGATCCGATGCCCAGAACTCAATTGAACCCTTGACTTGGACACCCCAAGTGTCATCTAAACGTTGGCCACAAATTGCGAAGTGTATAATGCAAAGTGTTAAATGTTTAACAATTTTACTTTGCAACAAATGCATTTTGTAATAGCATTGGTATTTTAAAGCTGCAACACAATCGACAATGTTATACCTCCATATATCGCTATGTCAAAGCAGTTTCCTCTATTTACTTTTGTTTCAATTTTGTTTAGGTTTCACGTATTACGTGGTGCTTTTATCTGGTAAGCAACCTCAGATTCAAGGAAAGCCGGGTAACCATTCTATTGGACCTTTAGAAATATGTTTTGAAAAGTAAGTACTTACTTAGTGGAACTGATGCATTCTGAAATAATATAAACAAAAATTAGGAAATATCTAGTGGTCCCCTTGTGAGGTCATCAAGTTCATTCAAGTGTAAATGTGTGATACATTGCTTCTGATATATTTAAAACGTTGATTCACTATTACACTATAATAGTACATGGTGACATTAGTTAAAGAATTGAAACAAAAAAAGATAAGTCAGAATCAACCTTATCTTTCATGGATACATGATAAAATGAAATTACTTACTGTGTATAACCTTTGTCCGACGGTTACGTTTCCGTTTAACGATGAGTTAAAATAAGTCGTATTAGATTTACCATATTCACATATTGTATTCACTGTACCGTAAGCAAAGTAATCACAATATAATTCTCCGCACATGAGTGCACAATCGATTTTACTACGGGCAGATGTTATAGTCGAATTTGAGAAGATCACAGTAAAACTTGGCAGGATCTTAAAGAAGGCATATTCCTGTGTAGTCGGATACATGACAAAATAAAATATTGTTACTCTGAATGAACACGATAAGATATTCAGAAATGTCATTTTGTCGAAGTCATCTCAATTAGTCTTTGGAGATTGAATATACAAAGAGTTTTATAACGCTTCTTAACAAGGTTCTCTTTAATAAATTATTCTTCCAGAGACGTTTAGCATAACGTTAACAGATAATAATTATATTGTATAAGAAAAAGAGAAATAATTGGAGATTGTTAATTTCCAAGGAAAATATTTACTGAAATCCAACAGTAAACTCCGTAGTAGGTCTACTTTTCAGAGTAAAAAAAATCAGATGTCCACTTCAGCGGTTAAAACGTACAATTGGTAGAAGTAATCTATTTCCATTCTCTTGTAAAATTTTTCAATGACGTCATAATAAATAAAGCTGCTATTTAAAGTATTTTAACACCTATTATCCAG
Organism: Lottia gigantea; assembly: GCF_000327385.1. Classification (NCBI taxonomy): domain Eukaryota; kingdom Metazoa; phylum Mollusca; class Gastropoda; family Lottiidae; genus Lottia; species Lottia gigantea. The sequence continues at coordinate 4,249,022 of NW_008708400.1, forward strand.
TTACCGGGTTGATTAGATGGCAAAGAGCTGTTTGATTCCATGTTGAGAACAGAATATTGATGTCCAAAAGTCCCTAATATAAAACATTTATTAGCAATTACCAATAGGGTGATATGAATGAATGAATTGAAGCAATCATATTTGAAACACAAACATTAAATTGTGATAAGTGATATTTTTTCAAACCGCAATTCGAATGGAATTGTTTCACATCTGCATTATCTAAGGCACAGGAACGACCGCATCTGAACTACATGTACCTTTTCGACATTTTGTTGGGATAAAAATAGATAAATCTTGAACAACAGGGTTGTGCTTTAGCAGTAATTCTATGTTTCACGTACATCGAATTTCTTTTTAATCATTTTTTCTTAAATTCTTAACCAGTCTATCCTTTTTTCGAAACAAAAAAGTTTGTTACAGGAAAAGCTGTAAAAACAAATATATTCCTTTTTAAATTTTTATTGATCAAGTTGAAACCTTATTTCTGTAGGCTATTTGATGCACTCAAAAATTTCATCTGAAGTAGCTTAATTAGTTTGTTTCTTGTAGGTATTGAAATAAATTATTTAACATTCTATAGAACTGTGTTATTGTCTGTCTACAATTTAAGTGCTAATAACAACTTCCTTTGTTTTATGTCTTTTAAATGTTTTATGTACAATATAGATGAATCTCTTCAGCCAGTACTTCAAGAAAAGTAAATCATATTTCCCGATGCCAACAGACAAATAACAGTTGTAATACCAATCTGATGAATTTGTACATCTCAGTGTGGCCATCATTATTGCTTTAAGTGCTCCAGCAATGAGACTATTAAAAGTAGGAAAGCCTTTTTGCGATCATCGCAGGAACTGCCAAATGATTATTAACTTATGCTATGTTTCCCTATATAACTATTAAAGTCCAAAATAAATACTGACTGATGAGAAAAGGAAACTGATGGCAACTGGTCGCTCGACTAAAACTAATCAGTAATCGAATAGACTGAATAATTGAAGTTGATTGTTGTTTTATTTCAATAAACTGAATAATCTTAGTTGATTGTAGCAGTTTTATTTCAATAGACTGAATATTGGAAGTTGATTGAAGAAGTTTTACTTTAAGTTGATTGTAGCAGTTTATTTGAGTTGACCCAATAATATAAGTTGATTGTTTCTGTTTTTTCATCATCGTGTTAATTCTGGAAGTAGAATTAAAAACAACAAAGATAAATATATATTCTGACCAATTTGTTAAGAAATGTTTCCCCTTTTTTTATCGCTTCACAAAATATTGACTATAGCTGCTAAATTTCCAGTTACTTATCACAATGAAATAGGACAAACAATTGGTCGAAAGTTGGTAAAATACCATTAAGTTACGTCTTGCTTTGTATTAAACAACATAATCATCCTCTTACCTATATAACTACCTCAAAATTCTATCAATCTCTTTCTTAAAGTCGTCTGCCTTCCAACTGCGCGTGGCAGGAACATGGAAACCATTAATGTAAAATGCTGGCACTGATAAAACTGCTCCTAGAAAGAGATTTTGAAGATACTGCATGAAAGTAACTATATATTATATAATAACCTTTATATTTAATCATTTCATTCGAATTTCCCAAAAATTGAATGAAATCTTACTTGAACTACCATATCGATGGACCATTCTTGCACTCTTCTCCGCTCTAACATTTGATGCCATTTGAATATGGAACACAGATCTACTTATTCCCAGTTGTTCAGCAACATCGGCGAATCGTCTACAAAATAAAATACACCCTGTATTCTTGATTACATTTAAACAGTCAGCAATCATTATTAAGACTATGATATCTAAATCTCTGTAATTTACAGAGATTAAGACAATGTTTACAGAGATTAAGAAACAAATATGGTGCTCGCTACTCAAAACTTTTTTAACACAATTTTCTGGAAATTGAAGTTTAAGGGTCCTTTGATGACTTTGAATCAACAATCATGCTTTTATCATGCATGGGATATGTAGTATTTGGCATTTTGTATCACAAATAAAATGCATAGGCATTGACTGACTCTGGGGTATAAATAGATAATGTTTACAGATTTAGAAACTATAAAACTAGAAATGTCAACAAGATCTGTCAGGAATGTCCTTTACCCAAAGATTACTCATATCCCATGTCTATCATTTTTCTTATCTTTAAAAAAAAAACAAAAAAACAATCAACTAAAGTCTTCCATAGTACACTTTGGGATCCTTACCCGATCACTTGAGTCTCTGTTAAACTGTTCGTAGCAGAATTGGTGAAATCTGCAATGTTTTGGAAGATCAGTTCTAGCCATTCATTTGTTCGACTTCCATTTGTCAGTTCATCTATTATAAAGGCTCCCTGAAACATAACAGTCAATATCAAAATCATATACCAAACCAACTATGGAGGTTGAATTCAAAATGTGGCGCTTCTGTGGGAGCGCATAGGCACAAGCCTGTCGTGGAGGATCTGAGAGGTTATTCTTTCCCCTAAGAAACCTTTAGAAAAAAATAATTTATTTGGTACATTCCGAAACATATTTTCATATTTGTTAGAAATGAAGTGGGCTCACAAATATGAAAATATG